>NW_027095294.1:0-25704 GCF_029207755.1 Chamaea fasciata | reverse complement strand
GGCTGTCCCTGGGGGTCCCTGGGTGTCCCATAGGTGTCCCTAGGGGTGCCTTGTCTGTCCCTGGGGGGGCCCTGGGTGTACCCTGGTGTCCCTGGGAGGGCCCTGGCTGTCCCCTAAGTGTCCCTGGGGGTGCTCTGGTGTCCCTGGGGATGCCCTGGCTGTCCCCTAGCTGTCCCTGGGGGTGCCCTGGGTGTCCCTGGGGTGCCCTGGCTGTCCCCTAGTTGTCCCTGGGGGTGCCCTGGCTGTCCCTGGTGTGCCCTAGCTGTCCCCTAGGTGTCCCTGGGGATGCCCTGGGTGTCCCTGAGGTGCTCTAGGGGTGCCCCGGCTGTCCCTGGGGGTGCCCAGGCTGTCCCCTAGGGGTCCCTGGGGGTACCCTGGCTGTCCCTGGGGTGCCCTGGCTGTCCCCTAGGTGTCCCTGGGGTGCCGTGGCTGTCCCCTTGGTGTCCCTGGGGGTGACCTGCCTGTCCCCTAGGTGTCCCTGGAGGTGCCCTGGCTGTCCCCTTGGTGTCCCTGGGGGTGCCCTGGCTGTCCCATAGGTGTCCCTGGAGGTGCCCTGGCTGTCCCCTTGGTTTCCCTGGGGGTGCCCTGGGTGTCCCTGGGGTGCCCTGGCTGTCCCCTAGGTGTCCCTGGGGGTGCCCTGGCTATCCCTGGGGGGGCCCTGGCTGTCCCTGGGGTGCCCTAGCTGTCCCCCAGGTGTCCCTGGGGGTGCCCTGGCTGTCCCCTTGGTGTCCCTGGGGTACCCTGGCTGTCCCTTAGATGTCCCTGGGGGTGCCCTGGCTCTCCTTGGGGTGCCCTGGCTGTCCCTTATGTGTCCCTGGGGGTGCCCTGGCTGTCCCCTAGGTGTCCCTGGGTGTCCCGGGGCATGCCCAGGCTTTCCCCTAGGTGTCCCTGGGGGTTTCCTGGCTGTCCCTTAGGTGTCCCTGGGGATGCCCTGGCTGTCCCTGGGGTGCCCTTGCTGTCCCCTAGGTGTCTCTGGGAGTGCCCTGGCTGTCCCTCAGAGTTCCCTGGGGATGCCCTGGCTGTCCCCAAGTGTCCCTGAGGGTGCCCTGGCTGTCCCTGGGGCACCCT
The DNA here is from genome assembly GCF_029207755.1 of Chamaea fasciata. NCBI lineage: Eukaryota > Metazoa > Chordata > Aves > Passeriformes > Sylviidae > Chamaea > Chamaea fasciata. The sequence continues at coordinate 24,636 of NW_027095294.1, read as the reverse complement.
GGCTATCCCCTAGGTGTCCCTCGGGGTGCCCTGGCTGTCCCGAAGGTGTCCCTGGGGGTGCCTTGGCTGTGCCCTAGGTGTCCCTGGAAGTACCCTGGGTGTCCCTAGGGGTGCCCTGGTATCCCTGGGGGTGCCCTGGCTGTCCCCTAGGTGTCCCTTGGTGTGCCCTTGGTGTCCCTGGGGGTGCCCTTGCTGTCCCTGGGGTGCACTTGCTGTCTCCTAAGTGTCCCTGGGGGTGCCCTGGCTGTCCCCTAGGTGTCCCTGGGGGGGGGCCTGACTGTCCCTGGGATGCCCTGGCTATCCCCTAGGTGTGCATTGGGGTCCCCGGGCTCTCCCCTAGGTGTCCCTGAGGGTGCCCTGGCTGTCCCCTAGGTGTCCCTCGGGTGCCCTGGCTGTCCCGAAGGTGTCCCTGGGGGTGCCTTGGCTGTGCCCTAGGTGTCCCTGGAAGTACCCTGGGTGTCCCTAGGGGTGCCCTGGTATCCCTGGGGGTGCCCTGGCTGTCCCCTAGGTGTCCCTGGGGTCCCCTGGGTGTCCTTTAGGTGTCCCTGGGGGTGCCCTGGCTGTCCCCTAGGTGTCCCTGCCTCGCTCGTATCCTCGACTCCGCCTCCGGCGCCATGGTGACACCCCTCCCAGTCTGGACCAGTGTGGCCACACCCCCTCCCCTGGGGCCATTAGACCCATCCCAGTACAGACCAGTAAGGCACCGTGTGCCCACCATGGACCCCCACACGCCTGCCAGTTCGTCCCAGTCCACTCCCCGTCCATCCCAGTTCTCTCTGATCACCCTCCCAGTGCTCCCAGTCCATCCCAGTCCCGCAGGTGCTGGTGCTTGTGGCTTGATCAGCTGGTGCCTGTCCGCAACGTGGAGCGGGTCAAATGAGGCCTCAGGGGGAGGGGGGGGGCGGATTTTGGGGGGTCCTGGGGGTCCCGAGTTGTCCTGGAGGGGTTTGGGGGGTTTTGGGGGGTCTGCGGGGAGTCTCAAGGGGCTGCTGTGGGTGTTTTTGGGGGGGCTTCGGGAGGTTTGGGCGGCCCATTTGAGGCATCAAAGGAACCTGAGGAGGGTTTTGCGGGCTCCTGGAGGTCGGGGGGGCCCTGGGGGTGGTTTGGGGGGCACTGGGGGGTTCCAGCCCGTGACCCCCCCCCGTTTTTGACCCCCTCCCCCCCCCCGAGCTGTTTCGGTCTCATCGACGCCCTCCTGAAGCCCAAGGGGGGGTGGGCGCCGGGCCCCCCCCGCTGCCCCCTCCCCCTGCCACCCCCGCGACGCCCTGCAGGTGAGGGACCCCCAAAAACCCCTCCCCAGACCCCACATTCACCCCTGGGACCCCAAAAAAACCCCAAAACCTCTCCCCGGACCCCAAATTCACCCCTGAGGCCCCAAAAAACCCCCAAACCCCTCCCCATGAACCCCAAATCCACCCCTGGGACCCCCCAAAACCTCCCCAGGACCCCAGATCCACCCCGGGACCCCCAAATCCATCCCTTGGACCCCCAAAAACCCCCAAATCCATCCCTGGGACCCCCCAAAACCTCCCTCCAAACCCCAAATTCACCCCTCGGACCTCCAGAATCCTTCCACAGGACCCCTCAGGGGTCGTTCCCCACGAAAAAGTGCGGGAAACGTGAGGGGAGAAAAAGGGCGGGATCAAGTGGAGGGGATCAATGGAATTTTGGGGGGGGTCAGCGACGCTGAGGAAGGATCAATGGAATATTGGGGGGGCATCAATGACATTGGGGGGGTCAGTGACACTCGGGTGAGGATCAATGATGCTGTGGGGGGGTCGATATCAGCTGGGGGGGCGGCCATGGGTTTTTGGGGGGCCGCAACGCAGGCATCCGTGCTGGGTTTGGAGCGGGGGGGGCCCCTTCAACCTCTGGGGGGGCCCTGGCTGTCCCCTGGCTGTACCTGGGGGTGCCCTGGCTGTCCCCTAGGTGTCCCTGGGGATGCCCTGGAGTCCCTGGGGGTGCCCTGGCTGTCCCTGGGGGTCCCTGGCTGTCCCCTAGGTGTCCCTGGGGTGCCCTGGCTTTCCCTGGGGTGCCCTGGCTGTCCCCTAGGTGTCCTTGGGCTGCGTTGCTGTCCCCAAGGCGTCCCTGGGGTGCCCTGGCTGTCCCCTAGGTGTCTCTGGGGGTGCCCTGGCTGTCCCTGGGGGTCCCTGGCTGTCCCCTAGGTGTCCCTGGGTGTCCCTGGGGTGCCCTGGCTGTCCCCTAGGTGTCCCCGGGGATGCCCTGGCTATCCCTGGGGGAGCCCTGGCTGTCCCTGGGGTGCCCTAGCTGTCCCCTAGGTGTCCCTGGGGGTGCCCTGGCTGTCCCCTTGGTGTCCCTGGGGTACCCTGGCTGTCCCTTAGATGTCCCTGGGGGTGCCCTGGCTCTCCTTGGGGTGCCCTGGCTGTCCCTTATGTGTCCCTGGGGGTGCCCAGGGTGTCCCTGGGGTGCCTTGCTGTCCCCTAGGTGTCCCTGGGGGTGCCCTGCCTGTCCCCTAGGTGTCCCTGGGGGTGCCCTGCCTGTCCCCTAGGTGTCCCTGGAGTGCCCTGACTGTCCCCTAGGTGTCCCTGGGGGTTCCCTGGCTGTCCCCTAGTTGTCCCTGGGGGAGCCCTGGCTGTCCCAAGGGTGCCCTGCCTGTCCCCTAGGTGTCCCTGGGAGTGCCCTGGCTGTCACCTAGGTGTCCCTGGGGGTCCCTGGCTGTCCCCTAGTTGTCCCTGGGGGAGCCCTGGCTGTCCCAAGGGTGCCCTGCCTGTCCCCTAGGTGTCCCTGGGAGTGCCCTGGCTGTCCCCTAGGTGTCCCTGGGGGTGCCCTGGGTGTCCCTGTGGGTGCCCTGGCTGTCCCCTAGGTGTCCCTGGGGTCCCCTGGGTGTCCCCGGGGGTGCCCTGGCTGTTCCTGTGGTGCCCTGGCTGTCTTCTAGGTGTCCCTGGGGGGCCCTGGCTGTCCCCTAGGTGTCCCTGGGGTTCCCTGGCTGTCCCTGGGGTGCCCAGGCTTTCCTATAGGTGTCCCTGGGGGTGCCCTGGCTGTCCCCTAGGTGTCCCTGGGAGTGCCCTGGCTGTCACCTAGGTGTCCCTGGGGGTCCCTGGCTGTCCCCTAATTGTCCCTGGGGGAGCCCTGGCTGTCCCAATGGTGCCCTGCCTGTCCCCTAGGTGTCCCTGGGAGTGCCCTGGCTGTCCCCTAGGTGTCCCTGGGGGTGCCCTGGGTGTCCCTGTGGGTGCCCTGGCTGTCCCCTAGGTGTCCCTGGGGTCCCCTGGGTGTCCCCGGGGGTGCCCTGGCTGTTCCTGTGGTGCCCTGGCTGTCCTTTAGGTGTCCCTTGGGGTGCCCTGGCTGTCCCCTAGGTGTCCCAGGGGGTGCCCTGGCTGTCCCTGGGGTGCCCTGGCTGTCCCCTAACGGTCCCTGGGGGTTCCCTGGCTGCCCCTGGGGTGCCCTGGCTGTCCCCTAGGCGTGCCTGCGGGTGACCTGGCTGTCCCCTAGGTGTCCCTGGGGTGCCCTGGCTGTCCCTGGGGTATCCAGGCTTTCCTTTAGGTGTCCCTAGGGGTGCCCTGGCTGTCCCGTAGTTGTCCCTGGGGTGCCCTGGCTGTCTTCTAGGTGTCCCTGGGGGGCCCTGGCTGTCCCCTAGGTGTCCCTGGGGTTCCCTGGCTGTCCCTGGGGTGCCCAGGCTTTCCTATAGGTGTCCCTGGGGGTGCCCTGGCTGTCCCCTAGGTGTCCCAGGGCTGCCCTGGCTGTCCCATAGGTGTCCCTGGTGGTGCCCTTGCTGTTCCTTAGGTGTCCTTGGGCTGCCCTGGCTGTCCCTTAGGTGTCCCTGGGGGTTCCCTGGCTATCTGTGGGGTGCCGTGGCTGCCTCTGGGGTGCCCTTGATGTCCCCTAGGTGTCCCTGGGGTGCCCTGAGTGTCCCTGTGGGTGCCCTGGCTGTCCCCTAGGTGTCCCTGGGAGTGCCCTGGCTGTCCCCTAGGTGTCCCTGGGGTGCCCTGGCTGTCCTTTAGGTGTCCCTGGGGGTGCCCTGGCTGTCCCCTAGGTGTCCCTGCCTCGCTCGTATCCTCGACTCCGCCTCCGGCGCCATGGTGACACCCCTCCCAGTCTGGACCAGTGTGGCCACACCCCATCCCCTGGGGCCATTAGACCCATCCCAGTACAGACCAGTAAGGCACCGTGTGCCCACCATGGACCCCCACACGCCTGCCAGTTCGTCCCAGTCCACTCCCCGTCCATCCCAGTTCTCTCTGATCACCCTCCCAGTGCTCCCAGTCCATCCCAGTCCCGCAGGTGCTGGTGCTTGTGGCTTGATCAGCTGGTGCCTGTCCGCAACGTGGAGCGGGTCAAATGAGGCCTCAGGGGGAGGGGGGGGCGGATTTTGGGGGGTCCTGGGGGTCCCGAGTTGTCCTGGAGGGGTTTGGGGGGTTTTGGGGGGTCTGCGGGGAGTCTCAATGGGCTGCTGTGGGTGTTTTTGGGGGGGCTTCGGGAGGTTTGGGCGGCCCATTTGAGGCATCAAAGGAACCTGAGGAGGGTTTTGCGGGCTCCTGGAGGTCGGGGGGGCCCTGGGGGTGGTTTGGGGGGCACTGGGGGGTTCCAGCCCGTGACCCCCCCCCCCGTTTTTGACCCCCCTCCCCCCCCCGAGCTGTTTCGGTCTCATCGACGCCCTCCTGAAGCCCAAGGGGGGGTGGGCGCTGGGCCCCCCCCGCTGCCCCCTCCCCCTGCCACCCCCGCGACGCCCTGCAGGTGAGGGACCCCCAAAAACCCCTCCCCAGACCCCACATTCACCCCTGGGACCCCAAAAAAACCCCAAAACCTCTCCCCGGACCCCAAATTCACCCCTGAGGCCCCAAAAAACCCCCAAACCCCTCCCCATGAACCCCAAATCCACCCCTGGGACCCCCCAAAACCTCCCCAGGACCCCAGATCCACCCCGGGACCCCCCAAATCCATCCCTTGGACCCCCAAAAACCCCCAAATCCATCCCTGGGACCCCCCAAAACCTCCCTCCAAACCCCAAATTCACCCCTCGGACCTCCAGAATCCTTCCACAGGACCCCTCAGGGGTCGTTCCCCACGAAAAAGTGCGGGAAACGTGAGGGGAGAAAAAGGGCGGGAAACGTGAGGGGAGAAAAAGGGCGGGATCAAGTGGAGGGGATCAATGGAATTTTGGGGGGGGTCAGCGACGCTGAGGAAGGATCAATGGAATATTGGGGGGGCATCAATGACATTGGGGGGGTCAGTGACACTCGGGTGAGGATCAATGATGCTGTGGGGGGGTCGATATCAGCTCGGGGGGCGGCCATGGGTTTTTGGGGGGCCGCAACGCAGGCATCCGTGCTGGGTTTGGAGCGGGGGGGCCCCTTCAACCTCTGGGGGGGCCCTGGCTGTCCCTGGGGGTCCCTGGCTGTCCCCTAGGTGTCCCTGGGGTGCCCTGGCTTTCCCTGGGGGTGCCCTGGCTGTCCCCTAGGTGTCCCTGGGGATGCCCTGGCTGTCCCTGGGGGTCCCTGGCTGTCCCCTAGGTGTCCCTGGGGTGCCCTGGCTGTCCCTGGGGGTCCCTGACTGTCCCCTAGGTGTCCCTGGGGTGCCCTGGCTTTCCCTGGGGTGCCCTGGCTGTCCCCTAGGTGTCCTTGGGCTGCGTTGCTGTCCCCAAGGCGTCCCTGGGGTGCCCTGGCTGTCCCTGGGGGTCCCTGGCTGTCCCTTAGGTGTCCCTGGGGGTGCCCTGGGTGTCCCTGGGGTGCCCTGGCTGTCCCCTAGGTGTCCCCGGGGATGCCCTGGCTATCCCTGGGGGGGCCCTGGCTGTCCCTGGGGTGCCCTAGCTGTCCCCTAGGTGTCCCTGGGGGTGCCCTGGCTGTCCCCTTGGTGTCCCTGGGGTACCCTGGCTGTCCCTTAGATGTCCCTGGGGGTGCCCTGGCTCTCCTTGGGGTGCCCTGGCTGTCCCCTAGGTGTCCTTGGGCTGCGTTGCTGTCCCCAAGGCGTCCCTGGGGTGCCCTGGCTGTCCCTGGGGGTCCCTGGCTGTCCCTTATGTGTCCCTGGGGGTGCCCAGGGTGTCCCTGAGGTGCCTTGCTGTCCCCTAGGTGTCCCTGGGGGTGCCCTGCCTGTCCCCTAGGTGTCCCTGGGGGTGCTCTGGCTGTCCCCTAGGTATCCCTGGAGTGCCCTGACTGTCCCCTAGGTGTCCCTGGGGGTTCCCTGGCTGTCCCCTAGTTGTCCCTGGGGGAGCCCTGGCTGTCCCAAGGGTGCCCTGCCTGTCCCCTAGGTGTCCCTGGGAGTGCCCTGGCTGTCACCTAGGTGTCCCTGGGGGTCCCTGGCTGTCCCCTAGTTGTCCCTGGGGGAGCCCTGGCTGTCCCAAGGGTGCCCTGCCTGTCCCCTAGGTGTCCCTGGGAGTGCCCTGGCTGTCCCCTAGGTGTCCCTGGGGGTGCCCTGGGTGTCCCTGTGGGTGCCCTGGCTGTCCCCTAGGTGTCCCTGGGGTCCCCTGGGTGTCCCCGGGGGTGCCCTGGCTGTTCCTGTGGTGCCCTGGCTGTCTTCTAGGTGTCCCTGGGGGGCCCTGGCTGTCCCCTAGGTGTCCCTGGGGTTCCCTGGCTGTCCCTGGGGTGCCCAGGCTTTCCTATAGGTGTCCCTGGGGGTGCCCTGGCTGTCCCCTAGGTGTCCCTGGGAGTGCCCTGGCTGTCACCTAGGTGTCCCTGGGGGTCCCTGGCTGTCCCCTAGTTTTCCCTGGGGGAGCCCTGGCTGTCCCAATGGTGCCCTGCCTGTCCCCTAGGTGTTTCTGGGAGTGCCCTGGCTGTCCCCTAGGTGTCCCTGGGGCTGCCCTGGGTGTCCCTGTGGGTGCCCTGGCTGTCCCCTAGGTGTCCCTGGGGTCCCCTGGTTGTCCCCGGGGGTGCCCTGGCTGTTCCTGTGGTGCCCTGGCTGTCCTTTAGGTGTCCCTTGGGGTGCCCTGGCTGTCCCCTAGGTGTCCCAGGGCTGCCCTGGCTGTCTCTTAGGTGTCCCTGGGGGTGCCCTGGCTGTCCCCTAGGTGTCCCTGGGAATGCGCTGGCTGTCCTTGGGGGCGCCGTGGCTTTCCCCTTGGTGTCCCTGGGGGTTCCCTGAGTGTCCCTGCGGAGGCCCTGACTGTCCCCTAGGTGTCCCTGGGGGTGCCCTGGCTGTCCCCTAGGTGTCCTTGGGGATGCCCTGGTGTCCCTGGGGGTGCCCTGCCTGTCCCCTAGGTGTCCCTGGGGGTGCCCTGGGTGTCCCTGTCAGGGCCCTGGCTGTCCCTTATGTGTCCCTAGGGGTACCTTGTCTGTCCCTGGGGATGCCCTGGCTGCCCCTGGGGGGCCCTGGCTGTCCCCTAGGTGTCCCTGGGGTGCCCTGGCTGTCCCTGGGGTATCCAGGCTTTCCTTTAGGTGTCCCTAGGGGTGCCCTGGCTGTCCCGTAGTTGTCCCTGGGGTGCCCTGGCTGTCCCCTAGGTGTCCCTGGAGGTGCCCTTGCTGTCCATTGGGGGGCCCTGGCTGTCCCTGTGGGGCCCTGGCTGTCCCCTAGGTGTCCCTGGGAGTGCCCTGGCTGTCACCTAGGTGTCCCTGGGGGTCCCTGGCTGTCCCCTCGTTGTCCCTGGGGGAGCCCTGGCTGTCCCAAGGGTGCCCTGCCTGTCCCCTAGGTGTCCCTGGGAGTGCCCTGGCTGTCTTCTAGGTGTCCCTGGGGGGCCCTGGCTGTCCCCTAGGTGTCCCTGGTGTTCCCTGGCTGTCCCTGGGGTGCCCAGGCTTTCCTATAGGTGTCCCTGGGGGTGCCCTGGCTGTCCCCTAGGTGTCCCAGGGCTGCCCTGGCTGTCCCATAGGTGTCCCTGGGGGTGCCCTTGCTGTTCCTTAGGTGTCCCTGGGGGTGCCCTGGCTGTCCCTTAGGTGTCCCTGGGGGTTCCCTGGCTATCTGTGGGGTGCCGTGGCTGCCTCTGGGGTGCCCTTGATGTCCCCTAGGTGTCCCTGGGGTGCCCTGAGTGTCCCTGTGGGTGCCCTGGCTGTCCCCTAGGTGTCCCTGGGGTGCCCTGGCTGTCCTTTAGGTGTCCCTGGGTGTGCCCTGGCTGTCCCCTAGGTGTCCCTGCCTCGCTCGTATCCTCGACTCCGCCTCCGGCGCCATGGTGACACCCCTCCCAGTCTGGACCAGTGTGGCCACACCCCCTCCCCTGGGGCCATTAGACCCATCCCAGTACAGACCAGTAAGGCACCGTGTGCCCACCATGGACCCCCACACGCCTGCCAGTTCGTCCCAGTCCACTCCCCGTCCATCCCAGTTCTCTCTGATCACCCTCCCAGTGCTCCCAGTCCATCCCAGTCCCGCAGGTGCTGGTGCTTGTGGCTTGATCAGCTGGTGCCTGTCCGCAACGTGGAGCGGGTCAAATGAGGCCTCAGGGGGAGGGGGGGGCGGATTTTGGGGGGTCCTGGGGGTCCCGAGTTGTCCTGGAGGGGTTTGGGGGGTTTTGGGGGGTCTGCGGGGAGTCTCAAGGGGCTGCTGTGGGTGTTTTTGGGGGGGCTTCGGGAGGTTTGGGCGGCCCATTTGAGGCATCAAAGGAACCTGAGGAGGGTTTTGCGGGCTCCTGGAGGTCGGGGGGGCCCTGGGGGTGGTTTGGGGGGCACTGGGGGGTTCCAGCCCGTGACCCCCCCCCGTTTTTGACCCCCTCCCCCCCCCCGAGCTGTTTCGGTCTCATCGACGCCCTCCTGAAGCCCAAGGGGGGGTGGGCGCTGGGCCCCCCCCGCTGCCCCCTCCCCCTGCCACCCCCGCGACGCCCTGCAGGTGAGGGACCCCCAAAAACCCCTCCCCAGACCCCACATTCACCCCTGGGACCCCAAAAAAAACCCCAAAACCTCTCCCCGGACCCCAAATTCACCCCTGAGGCCCCAAAAAACCCCCAAACCCCTCCCCATGAACCCCAAATCCACCCCTGGGACCCCCCAAAACCTCCCCAGGACCCCAGATCCACCCCGGGACCCCCAAATCCATCCCTTGGACCCCCAAAAACCCCCAAATCCATCCCTGGGACCCCCCAAAACCTCCCTCCAAACCCCAAATTCACCCCTCGGACCTCCAGAATCCTTCCACAGGACCCCTCAGGGGTCGTTCCCCACGAAAAAGTGCGGGAAACGTGAGGGGAGAAAAAGGGCGGGAAACGTGAGGGGAGAAAAAGGGCGGGATCAAGTGGAGGGGATCAATGGAATTTTGGGGGGGGTCAGCGACGCTGAGGAAGGATCAATGGAATATTGGGGGGGCATCAATGACATTGGGGGGGTCAGTGACACTCGGGTGAGGATCAATGATGCTGTGGGGGGGTCGATATCAGCTCGAGGGGCGGCCATGGGTTTTTGGGGGGCCGCAACGCAGGCATCCGTGCTGGGTTTGGAGCGGGGGGGCCCCTTCAACCTCTGGGGGGGCCCTGGCTGTCCCCTGGCTGTACCTGGGGGTGCCCTGGCTGTCCCCTAGGTGTCCCTGGGGATGCCCTGGAGTCCCTGGGGGTGCCCTGGCTGTCCCTGGGGGTCCCTGGCTGTCCCCTAGGTGTCCCTGGGGTGCCCTGGCTGTCCCTGGGGGTCCCTGGCTGTCCCCTAGGTGTCCCTGGGGTGCCCTGGCTTTCCCTGGGGTGCCCTGGCTGTCCCCTAGGTGTCCTTGGGCTGCGTTGCTGTCCCCAAGGCGTCCCTGGGGTGCCCTGGCTGTCCCCTAGGTGTCTCTGGGGGTGCCCTGGCTGTCCCTGGCTGTCCCCTAGGTGTCCCTGGGTGTCCCTGGGGTGCCCTGGCTGTCCCGTAGGTGTCCCCGGGGATGCCCTGGCTATCCCTGGGGGAGCCCTGGCTGTCCCTGGGGTGCCCTAGCTGTCCCCTAGGTGTCCCTGGGGGTGCCCTGGCTGTCCCCTTGGTGTCCCTGGGGTACCCTGGCTGTCCCTTAGATGTCCCTGGGGTGCCCTGGCTCTCCTTGGGGTGCCCTGGCTGTCCCTTATGTGTCCCTGGGGGTGCCCAGGGTGTCCCTGGGGTGCCTTGCTGACCCCTAGGTGTCCCTGGGGGTGCCCTGCCTGTCCCCTAGGTGTCCCTGGGGGTGCCCTGCCTGTCCCCTAGGTGTCCCTGGAGTGCCCTGACTGTCCCCTAGGTGTCCCTGGGGGTTCCCTGGCTGTCCCCTAGTTGTCCCTGGGGGAGCCCTGGCTGTCCCAAGGGTGCCCTGCCTGTCCCCTAGGTGTCCCTGGAGTGCCCTGGCTGTCACCTAGGTGTCCCTGGGGGTCCCTGGCTGTCCCCTAGTTGTCCCTGGGGGAGCCCTGGCTGTCCCAAGGGTGCCCTGCCTGTCCCCTAGGTGTCCCTGGGAGTGCCCTGGCTGTCCCCTAGGTGTCCCTGGGGGTGCCCTGGGTGTCCCTGTGGGTGCCCTGGCTGTCCCCTAGGTGTCCCTGGGGTCCCCTGGGTGTCCCCGGGGGTGCCCTGGCTGTTTCTGTGGTGCCCTGGCTGTCTTCTAGGTGTCCCTGGGGGGCCCTGGCTGTCCCCCTAGGTGTCCCTGGGGTTCCCTGGCTGTCCCTGGGGTGCCCAGGCTTTCCTATAGGTGTCCCTGGGGGTGCCCTGGCTGTCCCCTAGGTGTCCCTGGGGTCCCCTGGGTGTCCCCGGGGGTGCCCTGGCTGTTCCTGTGGTGCCCTGGCTGTCCTTTAGGTGTCCCTTGGGGTGCCCTGGCTGTCCCCTAGGTGTCCCAGGGGGTGCCCTGGGTGTCCCTGGGGTGCCCTGGCTGTCCCCTAACGGTCCCTGGGGGTGCCCTGGCTGCCCCTGGGGTGCCCTGGCTGTCCCCTAGGCGTGCCTGCGGGTGACCTGGCTGTCCCCTAGGTGTCCTTGGGGGTGCCCCTGGCTGTCCCCTAGGTGTCCTTGGGGATGCCCTGGTGTCCCTGGGGGTGCCCTGCCTGTCCCCTAGGTGTCCCTGGGGTGCCTTGGGTGTCCCTGTCAGGGCCCTGGCTGTCCCTTATGTGTCCCTAGGGGTACCTTGTCTGTCCCTGGGGGGCCCTGGCTGTCCCTGTGGGGGCCCTGGCTGTCCCCTAGGTGTCCCTGGGGTGCCCTGGCTGTCCCTGGGGTATCCAGGGCTTTCCTTTAGGTGTCCCTAGGGTGCCCTGGCTGTCCCGTAGTTGTCCCTGGGGTGCCCTGGCTGTCCCCTAGGTGTCCCTGGGGGTGCCCTGGCTGTCCCCTAGGTGTCCCTGGGGTCCCCTGGGTGTCCCCGGGGGCTCCCTGGCTGTTCCTGTGGTGCCCTGGCTGTCTTCTAGGTTGTCCCTGGGGGGCCCTGGCTGTCCCCTAGGTGTCCCTGGGGTTCCCTGGCTGTCCCTGGGGTGCCCAGGCTTTCCTATAGGTGTCCCTGGGGTGCCCTGGCTGTCCCCTAGGTGTCCCAGGGCTGCCCTGGCTGTCCCATAGGTGTCCCTGGTGGTGCCCTTGCTGTTCCTTAGGTGTCCTTGGGCTGCCCTGGCTGTCCCTTAGGTGTCCCTGGGGGTTCCCTGGCTATCTGTGGGGTGCCGTGGCTGCCTCTGGGGTGCCCTTGATGTCCCCTAGGTGTCCCTGGGGTGCCCTGAGTGTCCCTGTGGGTGCCCTGGCTGTCCCCTAGGTGTCCCTGGGAGTGCCCTGGCTGTCCCCTAGGTGTCCCTGGGTGCCCTGGCTGTCCTTTAGGTGTCCCTGGGGGTGCCCTGGCTGTCCCCTAGGTGTCCCTGCCTCGCTCGTATCCTCGACTCCGCCTCCGGCGCCATGGTGACACCCCTCCCAGTCTGGACCAGTGTGGCCACACCCCATCCCCTGGGGCCATTAGACCCATCCCAGTACAGACCAGTAAGGCACCGTGTGCCCACCATGGACCCCCACACGCCTGCCAGTTCGTCCCAGTCCACTCCCCGTCCATCCCAGTTCTCTCTGATCACCCTCCCAGTGCTCCCAGTCCATCCCAGTCCCGCAGGTGCTGGTGCTTGTGGCTTGATCAGCTGGTGCCTGTCCGCAACGTGGAGCGGGTCAAATGAGGCCTCAGGGGGAGGGGGGGGGCGGATTTTGGGGGGTCCTGGGGGTCCCGAGTTGTCCTGGAGGGTTTGGGGGGTTTTGGGGGGTCTGCGGGGAGTCTCAAGGGGCTGCTGTGGGTGTTTTTGGGGGGGCTTCGGGAGGTTTGGGCGGCCCATTTGAGGCATCAAAGGAACCTGAGGAGGGTTTTGCGGGCTCCTGGAGGTCGGGGGGGCCCTGGGGGTGGTTTGGGGGGCACTGGGGGGTTCCAGCCCGTGACCCCCCCCCCGTTTTTGACCCCCTCCCCCCCCCCGAGCTGTTTCGGTCTCATCGACGCCCTCCTGAAGCCCAAGGGGGGGTGGGCGCTGGGCCCCCCCCGCTGCCCCCTCCCCCTGCCACCCCCGCGACGCCCTGCAGGTGAGGGACCCCCAAAAACCCCTCCCCAGACCCCACATTCACCCCTGGGACCCCAAAAAAACCCCAAAACCTCTCCCCGGACCCCAAATTCACCCCTGAGGCCCCAAAAAACCCCCAAACCCCTCCCCATGAACCCCAAATCCACCCCTGGGACCCCCCAAAACCTCCCCAGGACCCCAGATCCACCCCGGGACCCCCAAATCCATCCCTTGGACCCCCAAAAACCCCCAAATCCATCCCTGGGACCCCCCAAAACCTCCCTTCAAACCCCAAATTCACCCCTCGGACCTCCAGAATCCTTCCACAGGACCCCTCAGGGGTCGTTCCCCACGAAAAAGTGCGGGAAACGTGAGGGGAGAAAAAGGGCGGGAAACGTGAGGGGAGAAAAAGGGCGGGATCAAGTGGAGGGGATCAATGGAATTTTGGGGGGGGTCAGCGACGCTGAGGAAGGATCAATGGAATATTGGGGGGGCATCAATGACATTGGGGGGGTCAGTGACACTCGGGTGAGGATCAATGATGCTGTGGGGGGGTCGATATCAGCTCGGGGGGCGGCCATGGGTTTTTGGGGGGCCGCAACGCAGGCATCCGTGCTGGGTTTGGAGCGGGGGGGCCCCTTCAACCTCTGGGGGGGCCCTGGCTGTCCCCTGGCTGTACCTGGGGGTGCCCTGGCTGTCCCCTAGGTGTCCCTGGGGATGCCCTGGAGTCCCTGGGGGTGCCCTGGCTGTCCCTGGGGGTCCCTGGCTGTCCCCTAGGTGTCCCTGGGGTGCCCTGGCTGTCCCTGGGGGTCCCTGGCTGTCCCCTAGGTGTCCCTGGGGTGCCCTGGCTTTCCCTGGGGTGCCCTGGCTGTCCCCTAGGTGTCCTTGGGCTGCGTTGCTGTCCCCAAGGCGTCCCTGGGGTGCCCTGGCTGTCCCCTAGGTGTCTCTGGGGGTGCCCTGGCTGTCCCTGGCTGTCCCCTAGGTGTCCCTGGGTGTCCCTGGGGTGCCCTGGCTGTCCCCTAGGTGTCCCCGGGGATGCCCTGGCTATCCCTGGGGGAGCCCTGGCTGTCCCTGGGGTGCCCTAGCTGTCCCCTAGGTGTCCCTGGGGGTGCCCTGGCTGTCCCCTTGGTGTCCCTGGGGTACCCTGGCTGTCCCTTAGATGTCCCTGGGGGTGCCCTGGCTCTCCTTGGGGTGCCCTGGCTGTCCCTTATGTGTCCCTGGGGGTGCCCAGGGTGTCCCTGGGGTGCCTTGCTGACCCCTAGGTGTCCCTGGGGGTGCCCTGCCTGTCCCCTAGGTGTCCCTGGGGGTGCCCTGCCTGTCCCCTAGGTGTCCCTGGAGTGCCCTGACTGTCCCCTAGGTGTCCCTGGGGGTTCCCTGGCTGTCCCCTAGTTGTCCCTGGGGGAGCCCTGGCTGTCCCAAGGGTGCCCTGCCTGTCCCCTAGGTGTCCCTGGGAGTGCCCTGGCTGTCACCTAGGTGTCCCTGGGGGTCCCTGGCTGTCCCCTAGTTGTCCCTGGGGGAGCCCTGGCTGTCCCAAGGGTGCCCTGCCTGTCCCCTAGGTGTCCCTGGGAGTGCCCTGGCTGTCCCCTAGGTGTCCCTGGGGGTGCCCTGGGTGTCCCCTAGGTGTCCCTGGAGTGCCCTGACTGTCCCTTATGTGTCCCTGGGGGTGCCCAGGGTGTCCCTGGGGTGCCTTGCTGACCCCTAGGTGTCCCTGGGGGTGCCCTGCCTGTCCCCTAGGTGTCCCTGGGGGTGCCCTGCCTGTCCCCTAGGTGTCCCTGGAGTGCCCTGACTGTCCCCTAGGTGTCCCTGGGGGTTCCCTGGCTGTCCCCTAGTTGTCCCTGGGGGAGCCCTGGCTGTCCCAAGGGTGCCCTGCCTGTCCCCTAGGTGTCCCTGGGAGTGCCCTGGCTGTCACCTAGGTGTCCCTGGGGGTCCCTGGCTGTCCCCTAGTTGTCCCTGGGGGAGCCCTGGCTGTCCCAAGGGTGCCCTGCCTGTCCCCTAGGTGTCCCTGGGAGTGCCCTGGCTGTCCCCTAGGTGTCCCTGGGGGTGCCCTGGCTGTCCCCTAGGTGTCCCTGGGGTCCCCTGGGTGTCCCCGGGGGTGCCCTGGCTGTTCCTGTGGTGCCCTGGCTGTCTTCTAGGTGTCCCTGGGGGGCCCTGGCTGTCCCCTAGGTGTCCCTGGGGTTCCCTGGCTGTCCCTGGGGTGCCCAGGCTTTCCTATAGGTGTCCCTGGGGGTGCCCTGGCTGTCCCCTAGGTGTCCCTGGGAGTGCCCTGGCTGTCACCTAGGTGTCCCTGGGGGTCCCTGGCTGTCCCCTAGTTGTCCCTGGGGGAGCCCTGGCTGTCCCAATGGTGCCCTGCCTGTCCCCTAGGTGTCCCTGGGAGTGCCCTGGCTGTCCCCTAGGTGTCCCTGGGGGTGCCCTGGGTGTCCCTGTGGGTGCCCTGGCTGTCCCCTAGGTGTCCCTGGGGTCCCCTGGGTGTCCCCGGGGGTGCCCTGGCTGTTCCTGTGGTGCCCTGGCTGTCCTTTAGGTGTCCCTTGGGGTGCCCTGGCTGTCCCCTAGGTGTCCCAGGGGGTGCCCTGGCTGTCCCTGGGGTGCCCTGGCTGTCCCCTAACGGTCCCTGGGGGTGCCCTGGCTGCCCCTGGGGTGCCCTGGCTGTCCCCTAGGCGTGCCTGCGGGTGACCTGGCTGTCCCCTAGGTGTCCCTGGGGGTGCCCTGGCTGTCCCCTAGGTGTCCTTGGGGATGCCCTGGTGTCCCTGGGGGTGCCCTGCCTGTCCCCTAGGTGTCCCTGGGGGTGCCTTGGGTGTCCCTGTCAGGGCCCTGGCTGTCCCTTTTGTGTCCCTAGGGGTACCTTGTCTGTCCCTGGGGGGGCCCTGGCTGTCCCTGTGGGGGCCCTGGCTGTCCCCTAGGTGTCCCTGGGGTGCCCTGGCTGTCCCTGGGGTATCCAGGCTTTCCTTTAGGTGTCCCTAGGGGTGCCCTGGCTGTCCCGTAGTTGTCCCTGGGGTGCCCTGGCTGTCCCCTAGGTGTCCCTGGGGGTGCCCTGGCTGTCCCCTAGGTGTCCCTGGGGTCCCCTGGGTGTCCCCGGGGGCTCCCTGGCTGTTCCTGTGGTGCCCTGGCTGTCTTCTAGGTGTCCCTGGGGGGCCCTGGCTGTCCCCTAGGTGTCCCTGGGGTTCCCTGGCTGTCCCTGGGGTGCCCAGGCTTTCCTATAGGTGTCCCTGGGGGTGCCCTGGCTGTCCCCTAGGTGTCCCTGGGAGTGCCCTGGCTGTCCCCTAGGTGTCCCTGGGGTGCCCTGGCTGTCCTTTAGGTGTCCCTGGGGGTGCCCTGGCTGTCCCCTAGGTGTCCCTGCCTCGCTCGTATCCTCGACTCCGCCTCCGGCGCCATGGTGACACCCTTCCCAGTCTGGACCAGTGTGGCCACACCCCATCCCCTGGGGCCATTAGACCCATCCCAGTACAGACCAGTAAGGCACCGTGTGCCCACCATGGACCCCCACACGCCTGCCAGTTCGTCCCAGTCCACTCCCCGTCCATCCCAGTTCTCTCTGATCACCCTCCCAGTGCTCCCAGTCCATCCCAGTCCCGCAGGTGCTGGTGCTTGTGGCTTGATCAGCTGGTGCCTGTCCGCAACGTGGAGCGGGTCAAATGAGGCCTCAGGGGGAGGGGGGGGCGGATTTTGGGGGGTCCTGGGGGTCCCGAGTTGTCCTGGAGGGGTTTGGGGGGTTTTGGGGGGTCTGCGGGGAGTCTCAAGGGGCTGCTGTGGGTGTTTTTGGGGGGGCTTCGGGAGGTTTGGGCGGCCCATTTGAGGCATCAAAGGAACCTGAGGAGGGTTTTGCGGGCTCCTGGAGGTCGGGGGGGCCCTGGGGGTGGTTTGGGGGGCACTGGGGGGGTTCCAGCCCGTGACCCCCCCCCCGTTTTTGACCCCCTCCCCCCCCCCGAGCTGTTTCGGTCTCATCGACGCCCTCCTGAAGCCCAAGGGGGGGTGGGCGCTGGGCCCCCCCCGCTGCCCCCTCCCCCTGCCACCCCCGCGACGCCCTGCAGGTGAGGGACCCCCAAAAACCCCTCCCCAGACCCCACATTCACCCCTGGGACCCCAAAAAAAACCCCAAAACCTCTCCCCGGACCCCAAATTCACCCCTGAGGCCCCAAAAAAACCCCCAAACCCCTCCCCATGAACCCCAAATCCACCCCTGGGACCCCCCAAAACCTCCCCAGGACCCCAGATCCACCCCGGGACCCCCAAATCCATCCCTTGGACCCCCAAAAACCCCCAAATCCATCCCTGGGACCCCCCAAAACCTCCCTTCAAACCCCAAATTCACCCCTCGGACCTCCAGAATCCTTCCACAGGACCCCTCAGGGGTCGTTCCCCACGAAAAAGTGCGGGAAACGTGAGGGGAGAAAAAGGGCGGGAAACGTGAGGGGAGAAAAAGGGCGGGATCAAGTGGAGGGGATCAATGGAATTTTGGGGGGGGTCAGCGACGCTGAGGAAGGATCAATGGAATATTGGGGGGGCATCAATGACATTGGGGGGGTCAGTGACACTCGGGTGAGGATCAATGATGCTGTGGGGGGGTCGATATCAGCTCGGGGGGCGGCCATGGGTTTTTGGGGGGCCGCAACGCAGGCATCCGTGCTGGGTTTGGAGCGGGGGGGCCCCTTCAACCTCTGGGGGGGCCCTGGCTGTCCCCTGGCTGTACCTGGGGGTGCCCTGGCTGTCCCCTAGGTGTCCCTGGGGATGCCCTGGAGTCCCTGGGGGTGCCCTGCCTGTCCCTGGGGGTCCCTGGCTGTCCCCTAGGTGTCCCTGGGGTGCCCTGGCTGTCCCTGGGGGTCCCTGGCTGTCCCCTAGGTGTCCCTGGGGTGCCCTGGCTTTCCCTGGGGTGCCCTGGCTGTCCCCTAGGTGTCCTTGGGCTGCGTTGCTGTCCCCAAGGCGTCCCTGGGGTGCCCTGGCTGTCCCTGGGGGTCCCTGGCTGTCCCTTAGGTGTCCCTGGGGGTGCCCTGGGTGTCCCTGGGGTGCCCTGGCTGTCCCCTAGGTGTCCCCGGGGAAGCCCTGGCTATCCCTGGGGGGGCCCTGGCTGTCCCTGGGGTGCCCTAGCTGTCCCCTAGGTGTCCCTGGGGGTGCCCTGGCTGTCCCCTTGGTGTCCCTGGGGTACCCTGGCTGTCCCTTAGATGTCCCTGGGGGTGCCCTGGCTCTCCTTGGGGTGCCCTGGCTGTCCCCTAGGTGTCCTTGGGCTGCGTTGCTGTCCCCAAGGCGTCCCTGGGGTGCCCTGGCTGTCCCTGGGGGTCCCTGGGGGTGCTCTGGCTGTCCCCTAGGTATCCCTGGAGTGCCCTGACTGTCCCCTAGGTGTCCCTGGGGGTTCCCTGGCTGTCCCCTAGTTGTCCCTGGGGGAGCCCTGGCTGTCCCAAGGGTGCCCTGCCTGTCCCCTAGGTGTCCCTGGGAGTGCCCTGGCTGTCACCTAGGTGTCCCTGGGGGTCCCTGGCTGTCCCCTAGTTGTCCCTGGGGGAGCCCTGGCTGTCCCAAGGGTGCCCTGCCTGTCCCCTAGGTGTCCCTGGGAGTGCCCTGGCTGTCCCCTAGGTGTCCCTGGGGGTGCCCTGGGTGTCCCTGTGGGTGCCCTGGCTGTCCCCTAGGTGTCCCTGGGGTCCCCTGGGTGTCCCCGGGGGTGCCCTGGCTGTTCCTGTGGTGCCCTGGCTGTCTTCTAGGTGTCCCTGGGGGGCCCTGGCTGTCCCCTAGGTGTCCCTGGGGTTCCCTGGCTGTCCCTGGGGTGCCCAGGCTTTCCTATAGGTGTCCCTGGGGGTGCCCTGGCTGTCCCCTAGGTGTCCCTGGGAGTGCCCTGGCTGTCACCTAGGTGTCCCTGGCGGTCCCTGGCTGTCCCCTAGTTTTCCCTGGGGGAGCCCTGGCTGTCCCAATGGTGCCCTGCCTGTCCCCTAGGTGTCCCTGGGAGTGCCCTGGCTGTCCCCTAGGTGTCCCTGGGGCTGCCCTGGGTGTCCCTGTGGGTGCCCTGGCTGTCCCCTAGGTGTCCGTGGGGTCCCCTGGTTGTCCCCGGGGGTGCCCTGGCTGTTCCTGTGGTGCCCTGGCTGTCCTTTAGGTGTCCCTTGGGGTGCCCTGGCTGTCCCCTAGGTGTCCCAGGGCTGCCCTGGCTGTCTCTTAGGTGTCCCAGGGGGTGCCCTGGCTGTCCCTGGGGTGCCCTGGCTGTCCCCTAACGGTCCCTGGGGGTGCCCTGGCTGCCCCTGGGGTGCCCTGGCTGTCCCCTAGGCGTGCCTGCGGGTGACCTGGCTGTCCCCTAGGTGTCCCTGGGGGTGCCCTGGCTGTCCCCTAGGTGTCCTTGGGGATGCCCTGGTGTCCCTGGGGGTGCCCTGCCTGTCCCCTAGGTGTCCCAGGGGGTGCCCTGGCTGTCCCTGGGGTGCCCTGGCTGTCCCCTAACGGTCCCTGGGGGTGCCCTGGCTGCCCCTGGGGTGCCCTGGCTGTCCCCTAGGCGTGCCTGCGGGTGACCTGGCTGTCCCCTAGGTGTCCCTGGGGGTGCCCTGGCTGTCCCCTAGGTGTCCTTGGGGATGCCCTGGTGTCCCTGGGGGTGCCCTGCCTGTCCCATAGGTGTCCCTGGGGGTGCCCTTGCTGTTCCTTAGGTGTCCCTGGGGGTGCCCTGGCTGTCCCTTAGGTGTCCCTGGGGGTTCCCTGGCTATCTGTGGGGTGCCGTGGCTGCCTCTGGGGTGCCCTTGATGTCCCCTAGGTGTCCCTGGGGTGCCCTGAGTGTCCCTGTGGGTGCCCTGGCTGTCATCTAGGTGTCCCTGGGGTGCCCTGGCTGTCCTTTAGGTGTCCCTGGGGGTGCCCTGGCTGTCCCCTAGGTGTCCCTGCCTCGCTCGTATCCTCGACTCCGCCTCCGGCGCCATGGTGACACCCCTCCCAGTCTGGACCAGTGTGGCCACACCCCCTCCCCTGGGGCCATTAGACCCATCCCAGTACAGACCAGTAAGGCACCGTGTGCCCACCATGGACCCCCACACGCCTGCCAGTTCGTCCCAGTCCACTCCCCGTCCATCCCAGTTCCCTCTGATCACCCTCCCAGTGCTCCCAGTCCATCCCAGTCCCGCAGGTGCTGGTGCTTGTGGCTTGATCAGCTGGTGCCTGTCCGCAACGTGGAGCGGGTCAAATGAGGCCTCAGGGGGAGGGGGGGGCGGATTTTGGGGGGTCCTGGGGGTCCCGAGTTGTCCTGGAGGGGTTTGGGGGGTTTTGGGGGGTCTGCGGGGAGTCTCAAGGGGCTGCTGTGGGTGTTTTTGGGGGGGCTTCGGGAGGTTTGGGCGGCCCATTTGAGGCATCAAAGGAACCTGAGGAGGGTTTTGCGGGCTCCTGGAGGTCGGGGGGGCCCTGGGGGTGGTTTGGGGGGCACTGGGGGGTTCCAGCCCGTGACCCCCCCCCGTTTTTGACCCCTCCCCCCCCCCGAGCTGTTTCGGTCTCATCGACGCCCTCCTGAAGCCCAAGGGGGGGTGGGCGCTGGGCCCCCCCCGCTGCCCCCTCCCCCTGCCACCCCCGCGACGCCCTGCAGGTGAGGGACCCCCAAAAACCCCTCCCCAGACCCCACATTCACCCCTGGGACCCCAAAAAAAACCCCAAAACCTCTCCCCGGACCCCAAATTCACCCCTGAGGCCCCAAAAAACCCCCAAACCCCTCCCCATGAACCCCAAATCCACCCCTGGGACCCCCCAAAACCTCCCCAGGACCCCAGATCCACCCCGGGACCCCCAAATCCATCCCTTGGACCCCCAAAAACCCCCAAATCCATCCCTGGGACCCCCCAAAACCTCCCTCCAAACCCCAAATTCACCCCTCGGACCTCCAGAATCCTTCCACAGGACCCCTCAGGGGTCGTTCCCCACGAAAAAGTGCGGGAAACGTGAGGGGAGAAAAAGGGCGGGAAACGTGAGGGGAGAAAAAGGGCGGGATCAAGTGGAGGGGATCAATGGAATTTTGGGGGGGGTCAGCGACGCTGAGGAAGGATCAATGGAATATTGGGGGGGCATCAATGACATTGGGGGGGTCAGTGACACTCGGGTGAGGATCAATGATGCTGTGGGGGGGTCGATATCAGCTCGGGGGGCGGCCATGGGTTTTTGGGGGGCCGCAACGCAGGCATCCGTGCTGGGTTTGGAGCGGGGGGGCCCCTTCAACCTCTGGGGGGGCCCTGGCTGTCCCCTGGCTGTACCTGGGGGTGCCCTGGCTGTCCCCTAGGTGTCCCTGGGGATGCCCTGGAGTCCCTGGGGGTGCCCTGGCTGTCCCTGGGGGTCCCTGGCTGTCCCCTAGGTGTCCCTGGGGTGCCCTGGCTTTCCCTGGGGTGCCCTGGCTGTCCCCTAGGTGTCCCTGGGGGTGCCCTGGCTGTCCCTGGGGGTCCCTGGCTGTCCCATAGGTGTCCCTAGGGGTGCCTTGTCTGTCCCTGGGGGGGCCCTGGGTGTACCCTGGTGTCCCTGGGAGGGCCCTGGCTGTCCCCTAAGTGTCCCTGGGGGTGCTCTGGTGTCCCTGGGGGTGCCCAGGCTGTCCCCTAGGGGTCCCTGGGGGTACCCTGGCTGTCCCTGGGGTGCCCTGGCTGTCCCCTAGGTGTCCCTGGGGTGCCGTGGCTGTCCCCTTGGTGTCCCTGGGGGTGACCTGCCTGTCCCATAGGTGTCCCTGGGGGTGCCCTGGCTGTCCCATAGGTGTCCCTGGAGGTGCCCTGGCTGTCCCCTTGGTGTCCCTGGGGGTGCTCTGGCTGTCCCCTAGGTGTCCCCGGGGATGCCCTGGCTGTCCCTGGGGGTCCCTGGCTGTCCCCTAGGTGTCCCTGGGGTGCCCTGGCTTTCCCTGGGGTGCCCTGGCTGTCCCCTAGGTGTCCTTGGGCTGCGTTGCTGTCCCCAAGGCGTCCCTGGGGTGCCCTGGCTGTCCCTGGGGGTCCCTGGCTGTCCCTTAGGTGTCCCTGGGGGTGCCCTGGGTGTCCCTGGGGTGCCCTGGCTGTCCCCTAGGTGTCCCTGGGGGTGCCCTGGCTGTCCCCTTGGTGTCCCTGGGGTACCCTGGCTGTCCCTTAGATGTCCCTGGGGGTGCCCTGGCTCTCCTTGGGGTGCCCTGGCTGTCCCCTAGGTGTCCTTGGGGTGCCTTGCTGTCCCCAAGGCGTCCCTGGGGTGCCCTGGCTGTCCCCTAGGGGTCCCAAAGGGTGCCTTGTCTGTCCCTGGGGGGGCCCTGGGTGTACCCTGGTGTCCCTGGGGGTGCTCTGGTGTCCCTGGGGATGCCCTGGCTGTCCCCTAGCTGTCCCTGGGGGTGCCCTGGGTGTCCCTGGGGTGCCCTGGCTGTCCCCTAGGTGTCCCTGGGGGTGTCCTGGCTGTCCCTGGTGTGCCCTAGCTGTCCCCTACGTGTCCCTGGGGGTGCCCTGGGTGTCCCTGAGGTGCTCTAGGGGTGCCCCGGCTGTCCCTGGGGGTGCCCAGGCTGTCCCCTAGGGGTCCCTGGGGGTACCCTGGCTGTCCCTGGGGTGCCCTGGCTGTCCCCTAGGTGTCCCTGGGATGCCGTGGCTGTCCCCTTGGTGTCCCTGGGGGTGACCTGCCTGTCCCCTAGGTGTCACTGGAGGTGCCCTGGCTGTCCCCTTGGTGTCCCTGGGGGTGCCCTGGCTGTCCCATAGGTGTCCCTGGAGGTGCCCTGGCTGTCCCCTTGGTGTCCCTGGGGGTGCCCTGGGTGTCCCTGGGGTGCCCTGGCTGTCCCCTAGGTGTCCCCGGGGATGCCCTGGCTATCCCTGGGGGGGCCCTGGCTGTCCCTGGGGTGCCCTAGCTGTCCCCTAGGTGTCCCTGGGGGTGCCCTGGCTGTCCCCTTGGTGTCCCTGGGGTACCCTGGCTGTCCCTTAGATGTCCCTGGGGGTGCCCTGGCTCTCCTTGGAGTGCCCTGACTGTCCCTTATGTGTCCCTGGGGGTGCCCAGGGTGTCCCTGGGGTGCCTTGCTGTCCCCTAGGTGTCCCTGGGGGTGCCCTGCCTGTCCCCTAGGTGTCCCTGGGGGTGCCCTTCCTGTCCCCTAGGTGTCCCTGGGAGTGCCCTGGCTGTCACCTAGGTGTCCCTGGGGGTCCCTGGCTGTCCCCTAGTTGTCCCTGGGGGAGCCCTGACTGTCCCAAGGGTGCCCTGGCTGTCCCCTAGGTGTCCCTGGGAGTGCCCTGGCTGTCCCCTAGGTGTCCCTGGGGGTGCCCTGGGTGTCCCTGTGGGTGCCCTGGCTGTCCCCTAGGTGTCCCTGGGGTCCCCTGGGTGTCCCCGGGGGTGCCCTGGCTGTTCCTGTGGTGCCCTGGCTGTCTTCTAGGTGTCCCTGGGGGGCCCTGGCTGTCCCCTAGGTGTCCCTGGGGTTCCCTGGCTGTCCCTGGGGTGCCCAGGCTTTCCTATAGGTGTCCCTGGGGGTGCCCTGGCTGTTCCTTAGGTGTCCCTGGGGGTGCCCTGGCTGTCCCTTAGGTGTCCCTGGGGATTCCCTGGCTATCTGTGGGGTGCCGTGGCTGCCTCTGGGGTGCCCTTGATGTCCCCTAGGTGCCCCTGGGGTGCCCTGAGTGTCCCTGTGGGTGCCCTGGCTGTCCCCTAGGTGTCCCTGGGGTGCCCTGGCTGTCCTTTAGGTGTCCCTGGGGGTGCCCTGGCTGTCCCCTAGGTGTCCCTGCCTCGCTCGTATCCTCGACTCCGCCTCCGGCGCCATGGTGACACCCCTCCCAGTCTGGACCAGTGTGGCCACACCCCCTCCCCTGGGGCCATTAGACCCATCCCAGTACAGACCAGTAAGGCACCGTGTGCCCACCATGGGACCCCCCAGACGCCTGCCAGTTCGTCCCAGTCCACTCCCCGTCCATCCCAGTTCTCTCTGATCACCCTCCCAGTGCTCCCAGTCCATCCCAGTCCCGCAGGTGCTGGTGCTTGTGGCTTGATCAGCTGGTGCCTGTCCGCAACGTGGAGCGGGTCAAATGAGGCCTCAGGGGGAGGGGGGGGGCGGATTTTGGGGGGTCCTGGGGGTCCCGAGTTGTCCTGGAGGGGTTTGGGGGGTCTGCGGGGAGTCTCAAGGGGCTGCTGTGGGTGTTTTTTTCGGGGATCTTCGGGAAATTTGGGCGGCCCCATTTGAGGCATCAAAGGAACCTGAGGAGGGTTTTGCGGGCTCCTGGAGGTCGGGGGGGCCCTGGGGGTGGTTTGGGGGGGCACTGGGGGGTTCCAGCCCATGACCCCCCCCCCCGTTTTTGACCCCACCCCCCCCCCCCCCCCGAGCTGTTTTCGGTCTCATCGACGCCCTCCTGAAGCCCAAGGGGGGGGTGGGCGCTGGGCCCCCCCCGCTGCCCCCTCCCCCTGCCACCCCCGCGACGCCCTGCAGGTGAGGGACCCCCAAAAACCCCTCCCCAGACCCCACATTCACCCCTGGGACCCCAAAAAAACCCCAAAACCTCTCCCCGGACCCCAAATTCACCCCTGAGGGCCCCAAAAAACCCCCAAGAACCCCTCCCCATGAACTCCCAAATCCACCCCTGGGACCCCCCAAAACCTCCCCAGGACCCCCAGATCCACCCCGGGACCCCCCAAATCCATCCCTTGGACCCCCAAAAACCTGGGACCCCCCAAAACCTCCCTTCAAACCCCAAATTCACCCCTCGGACCTCCAGAATCCTTCCACAGGACCCCTCAGGGGTCGTTCCCCACGAAAAAGTGCGGGAAACGTGAGGGGAGAAAAAGGGCGGGAAACGTGAGGGGAGAAAAAGGGCGGGATCAAGTGGAGGGGATCAATGGAATTTTGGGGGGGGTCAGCGACGCTGAGGAAGGATCAATGGAATATTGGGGGGGCATCAATGACATTGGGGGGGTCAGTGACACTCGGGTGGGGATCAATGATGCTGTGGGGGGGTCGATATCAGCTCGAGGGGCGGCCATGGGTTTTTGGGGGGCCGCAACGCAGGCATCCGTGCTGGGTTTGGAGCGGGGGGGCCCCTTCAACCTCTGGGGGGGCCCTGGCTGTCCCCTGGCTGTACCTGGGGGTGCCCTGGCTGTCCCCTAGGTGTCCCTGGGGATGCCCTGGAGTCCCTGGGGGTGCCTGGCTGTCCCTGGGGGTGCCCTGGCTGTCCCCTAGGTGTCCCTGGGGATGCCCTGGAGTCCCTGGGGGTGCCCTGGCTGTCCCTGGGGGTCCCTGGCTGTCCCATAGGTGTCCCTAGGGGTGCCTTGTCTGTCCCTGGGAGGGCCCTGGCTGTCCCCTAAGTGTCCCTGGGGGTGCTCTGGTGTCCCTGGGGATGCCCTGGCTGTCCCCTAGCTGTCCCTGGGGGTGCCCTGGGTGTCCCTGGGGTGCCCTGGCTGTCCCCTAGGTGTCCCTGGTGGTGCCCTGGCTGTCCCTGGTGTGCCCTAGCTGTCCCTACGTGTCCCTGGGGGTGCCCTGGGTG
>NW_027095293.1:0-25803 GCF_029207755.1 Chamaea fasciata | reverse complement strand
CTAGGAGAAGCGTTTTCCGTGCTGCAAACAGCTTCTCTGCTTGTGGGGAGCTCGGAAACAGCGTTTGACGCTGTTCCAAGCCTGCCTGCAAGCGAACCGGCGGAGAGTGCACTAGACGCGGCCAAACGGCGTTTTCTCGCTTCCCAGGCTAGGAGAAGCGTTTTCCGTGCTGCAAACAGCTTCTCTGCTTGTGGGGAGCTCGGAAACAGCGTTTGACGCTGTTCCAAGCCTGCCTGCAAGCGAACCGGCGGAGAGTGCACTAGACGCGGCCAAACGGCGTTTTCTCGCTTCCCAGGCTAGGAGAAGCGTTTTCCGTGCTGCAAACAGCTTCTCTGCTTGTGGGGAGCTCGGAAACAGCGTTTGACGCTGTTCCAAGCCTGCCTGCAAGCGAACCGGCGGAGAGTGCACTAGACGCGGCCAAACGGCGTTTTCTCGCTTCCCAGGCTAGGAGAAGCGTTTTCCGTGCTGCAAACAGCTTCTCTGCTTGTGGGGAGCTCGGAAACAGCGTTTGACGCTGTTCCAAGCCTGCCTGCAAGCGAACCGGCGGAGAGTGCACTAGACGCGGCCAAACGGCGTTTTCTCGCTTCCCAGGCTAGGAGAAGCGTTTTCCGTGCTGCAAACAGCTTCTCTGCTTGTGGGGAGCTCGGAAACAGCGTTTGACGCTGTTCCAAGCCTGCCTGCAAGCGAACCGGCGGAGAGTGCACTAGACGCGGCCAAACGGCGTTTTCTCGCTTCCCAGGCTAGGAGAAGCGTTTTCCGTGCTGCAAACAGCTTCTCTGCTTGTGGGGAGCTCGGAAACAGCGTTTGACGCTGTTCCAAGCCTGCCTGCAAGCGAACCGGCGGAGAGTGCACTAGACGCGGCCAAACGGCGTTTTCTCGCTTCCCAGGCTAGGAGAAGCGTTTTCCGTGCTGCAAACAGCTTCTCTGCTTGTGGGGAGCTCGGAAACAGCGTTTGACGCTGTTCCAAGCCTGCCTGCAAGCGAACCGGCGGAGAGTGCACTAGACGCGGCCAAACGGCGTTTTCTCGCTTCCCAGGCTAGGAGAAGCGTTTTCCGTGCTGCAAACAGCTTCTCTGCTTGTGGGGAGCTCGGAAACAGCGTTTGACGCTGTTCCAAGCCTGCCTGCAAGCGAACCGGCGGAGAGTGCACTAGACGCGGCCAAACGGCGTTTTCTCGCTTCCCAGGCTAGGAGAAGCGTTTTCCGTGCTGCAAACAGCTTCTCTGCTTGTGGGGAGCTCGGAAACAGCGTTTGACGCTGTTCCAAGCCTGCCTGCAAGCGAACCGGCGGAGAGTGCACTAGACGCGGCCAAACGGCGTTTTCTCGCTTCCCAGGCTAGGAGAAGCGTTTTCCGTGCTGCAAACAGCTTCTCTGCTTGTGGGGAGCTCGGAAACAGCGTTTGACGCTGTTCCAAGCCTGCCTGCAAGCGAACCGGCGGAGAGTGCACTAGACGCGGCCAAACGGCGTTTTCTCGCTTCCCAGGCTAGGAGAAGCGTTTTCCGTGCTGCAAACAGCTTCTCTGCTTGTGGGGAGCTCGGAAACAGCGTTTGACGCTGTTCCAAGCCTGCCTGCAAGCGAACCGGCGGAGAGTGCACTAGACGCGGCCAAACGGCGTTTTCTCGCTTCCCAGGCTAGGAGAAGCGTTTTCCGTGCTGCAAACAGCTTCTCTGCTTGTGGGGAGCTCGGAAACAGCGTTTGACGCTGTTCCAAGCCTGCCTGCAAGCGAACCGGCGGAGAGTGCACTAGACGCGGCCAAACGGCGTTTTCTCGCTTCCCAGGCTAGGAGAAGCGTTTTCCGTGCTGCAAACAGCTTCTCTGCTTGTGGGGAGCTCGGAAACAGCGTTTGACGCTGTTCCAAGCCTGCCTGCAAGCGAACCGGCGGAGAGTGCACTAGACGCGGCCAAACGGCGTTTTCTCGCTTCCCAGGCTAGGAGAAGCGTTTTCCGTGCTGCAAACAGCTTCTCTGCTTGTGGGGAGCTCGGAAACAGCGTTTGACGCTGTTCCAAGCCTGCCTGCAAGCGAACCGGCGGAGAGTGCACTAGACGCGGCCAAACGGCGTTTTCTCGCTTCCCAGGCTAGGAGAAGCGTTTTCCGTGCTGCAAACAGCTTCTCTGCTTGTGGGGAGCTCGGAAACAGCGTTTGACGCTGTTCCAAGCCTGCCTGCAAGCGAACCGGCGGAGAGTGCACTAGACGCGGCCAAACGGCGTTTTCTCGCTTCCCAGGCTAGGAGAAGCGTTTTCCGTGCTGCAAACAGCTTCTCTGCTTGTGGGGAGCTCGGAAACAGCGTTTGACGCTGTTCCAAGCCTGCCTGCAAGCGAACCGGCGGAGAGTGCACTAGACGCGGCCAAACGGCGTTTTCTCGCTTCCCAGGCTAGGAGAAGCGTTTTCCGTGCTGCAAACAGCTTCTCTGCTTGTGGGGAGCTCGGAAACAGCGTTTGACGCTGTTCCAAGCCTGCCTGCAAGCGAACCGGCGGAGAGTGCACTAGACGCGGCCAAACGGCGTTTTCTCGCTTCCCAGGCTAGGAGAAGCGTTTTCCGTGCTGCAAACAGCTTCTCTGCTTGTGGGGAGCTCGGAAACAGCGTTTGACGCTGTTCCAAGCCTGCCTGCAAGCGAACCGGCGGAGAGTGCACTAGACGCGGCCAAACGGCGTTTTCTCGCTTCCCAGGCTAGGAGAAGCGTTTTCCGTGCTGCAAACAGCTTCTCTGCTTGTGGGGAGCTCGGAAACAGCGTTTGACGCTGTTCCAAGCCTGCCTGCAAGCGAACCGGCGGAGAGTGCACTAGACGCGGCCAAACGGCGTTTTCTCGCTTCCCAGGCTAGGAGAAGCGTTTTCCGTGCTGCAAACAGCTTCTCTGCTTGTGGGGAGCTCGGAAACAGCGTTTGACGCTGTTCCAAGCCTGCCTGCAAGCGAACCGGCGGAGAGTGCACTAGACGCGGCCAAACGGCGTTTTCTCGCTTCCCAGGCTAGGAGAAGCGTTTTCCGTGCTGCAAACAGCTTCTCTGCTTGTGGGGAGCTCGGAAACAGCGTTTGACGCTGTTCCAAGCCTGCCTGCAAGCGAACCGGCGGAGAGTGCACTAGACGCGGCCAAACGGCGTTTTCTCGCTTCCCAGGCTAGGAGAAGCGTTTTCCGTGCTGCAAACAGCTTCTCTGCTTGTGGGGAGCTCGGAAACAGCGTTTGACGCTGTTCCAAGCCTGCCTGCAAGCGAACCGGCGGAGAGTGCACTAGACGCGGCCAAACGGCGTTTTCTCGCTTCCCAGGCTAGGAGAAGCGTTTTCCGTGCTGCAAACAGCTTCTCTGCTTGTGGGGAGCTCGGAAACAGCGTTTGACGCTGTTCCAAGCCTGCCTGCAAGCGAACCGGCGGAGAGTGCACTAGACGCGGCCAAACGGCGTTTTCTCGCTTCCCAGGCTAGGAGAAGCGTTTTCCGTGCTGCAAACAGCTTCTCTGCTTGTGGGGAGCTCGGAAACAGCGTTTGACGCTGTTCCAAGCCTGCCTGCAAGCGAACCGGCGGAGAGTGCACTAGACGCGGCCAAACGGCGTTTTCTCGCTTCCCAGGCTAGGAGAAGCGTTTTCCGTGCTGCAAACAGCTTCTCTGCTTGTGGGGAGCTCGGAAACAGCGTTTGACGCTGTTCCAAGCCTGCCTGCAAGCGAACCGGCGGAGAGTGCACTAGACGCGGCCAAACGGCGTTTTCTCGCTTCCCAGGCTAGGAGAAGCGTTTTCCGTGCTGCAAACAGCTTCTCTGCTTGTGGGGAGCTCGGAAACAGCGTTTGACGCTGTTCCAAGCCTGCCTGCAAGCGAACCGGCGGAGAGTGCACTAGACGCGGCCAAACGGCGTTTTCTCGCTTCCCAGGCTAGGAGAAGCGTTTTCCGTGCTGCAAACAGCTTCTCTGCTTGTGGGGAGCTCGGAAACAGCGTTTGACGCTGTTCCAAGCCTGCCTGCAAGCGAACCGGCGGAGAGTGCACTAGACGCGGCCAAACGGCGTTTTCTCGCTTCCCAGGCTAGGAGAAGCGTTTTCCGTGCTGCAAACAGCTTCTCTGCTTGTGGGGAGCTCGGAAACAGCGTTTGACGCTGTTCCAAGCCTGCCTGCAAGCGAACCGGCGGAGAGTGCACTAGACGCGGCCAAACGGCGTTTTCTCGCTTCCCAGGCTAGGAGAAGCGTTTTCCGTGCTGCAAACAGCTTCTCTGCTTGTGGGGAGCTCGGAAACAGCGTTTGACGCTGTTCCAAGCCTGCCTGCAAGCGAACCGGCGGAGAGTGCACTAGACGCGGCCAAACGGCGTTTTCTCGCTTCCCAGGCTAGGAGAAGCGTTTTCCGTGCTGCAAACAGCTTCTCTGCTTGTGGGGAGCTCGGAAACAGCGTTTGACGCTGTTCCAAGCCTGCCTGCAAGCGAACCGGCGGAGAGTGCACTAGACGCGGCCAAACGGCGTTTTCTCGCTTCCCAGGCTAGGAGAAGCGTTTTCCGTGCTGCAAACAGCTTCTCTGCTTGTGGGGAGCTCGGAAACAGCGTTTGACGCTGTTCCAAGCCTGCCTGCAAGCGAACCGGCGGAGAGTGCACTAGACGCGGCCAAACGGCGTTTTCTCGCTTCCCAGGCTAGGAGAAGCGTTTTCCGTGCTGCAAACAGCTTCTCTGCTTGTGGGGAGCTCGGAAACAGCGTTTGACGCTGTTCCAAGCCTGCCTGCAAGCGAACCGGCGGAGAGTGCACTAGACGCGGCCAAACGGCGTTTTCTCGCTTCCCAGGCTAGGA
Organism: Chamaea fasciata; assembly: GCF_029207755.1. NCBI lineage: Eukaryota > Metazoa > Chordata > Aves > Passeriformes > Sylviidae > Chamaea > Chamaea fasciata. The sequence continues at coordinate 21,061 of NW_027095293.1, read as the reverse complement.
GAAGCGTTTTCCGTGCTGCAAACAGCTTCTCTGCTTGTGGGGAGCTCGGAAACAGCGTTTGACGCTGTTCCAAGCCTGCCTGCAAGCGAACCGGCGGAGAGTGCACTAGACGCGGCCAAACGGCGTTTTCTCGCTTCCCAGGCTAGGAGAAGCGTTTTCCGTGCTGCAAACAGCTTCTCTGCTTGTGGGGAGCTCGGAAACAGCGTTTGACGCTGTTCCAAGCCTGCCTGCAAGCGAACCGGCGGAGAGTGCACTAGACGCGGCCAAACGGCGTTTTCTCGCTTCCCAGGCTAGGAGAAGCGTTTTCCGTGCTGCAAACAGCTTCTCTGCTTGTGGGGAGCTCGGAAACAGCGTTTGACGCTGTTCCAAGCCTGCCTGCAAGCGAACCGGCGGAGAGTGCACTAGACGCGGCCAAACGGCGTTTTCTCGCTTCCCAGGCTAGGAGAAGCGTTTTCCGTGCTGCAAACAGCTTCTCTGCTTGTGGGGAGCTCGGAAACAGCGTTTGACGCTGTTCCAAGCCTGCCTGCAAGCGAACCGGCGGAGAGTGCACTAGACGCGGCCAAACGGCGTTTTCTCGCTTCCCAGGCTAGGAGAAGCGTTTTCCGTGCTGCAAACAGCTTCTCTGCTTGTGGGGAGCTCGGAAACAGCGTTTGACGCTGTTCCAAGCCTGCCTGCAAGCGAACCGGCGGAGAGTGCACTAGACGCGGCCAAACGGCGTTTTCTCGCTTCCCAGGCTAGGAGAAGCGTTTTCCGTGCTGCAAACAGCTTCTCTGCTTGTGGGGAGCTCGGAAACAGCGTTTGACGCTGTTCCAAGCCTGCCTGCAAGCGAACCGGCGGAGAGTGCACTAGACGCGGCCAAACGGCGTTTTCTCGCTTCCCAGGCTAGGAGAAGCGTTTTCCGTGCTGCAAACAGCTTCTCTGCTTGTGGGGAGCTCGGAAACAGCGTTTGACGCTGTTCCAAGCCTGCCTGCAAGCGAACCGGCGGAGAGTGCACTAGACGCGGCCAAACGGCGTTTTCTCGCTTCCCAGGCTAGGAGAAGCGTTTTCCGTGCTGCAAACAGCTTCTCTGCTTGTGGGGAGCTCGGAAACAGCGTTTGACGCTGTTCCAAGCCTGCCTGCAAGCGAACCGGCGGAGAGTGCACTAGACGCGGCCAAACGGCGTTTTCTCGCTTCCCAGGCTAGGAGAAGCGTTTTCCGTGCTGCAAACAGCTTCTCTGCTTGTGGGGAGCTCGGAAACAGCGTTTGACGCTGTTCCAAGCCTGCCTGCAAGCGAACCGGCGGAGAGTGCACTAGACGCGGCCAAACGGCGTTTTCTCGCTTCCCAGGCTAGGAGAAGCGTTTTCCGTGCTGCAAACAGCTTCTCTGCTTGTGGGGAGCTCGGAAACAGCGTTTGACGCTGTTCCAAGCCTGCCTGCAAGCGAACCGGCGGAGAGTGCACTAGACGCGGCCAAACGGCGTTTTCTCGCTTCCCAGGCTAGGAGAAGCGTTTTCCGTGCTGCAAACAGCTTCTCTGCTTGTGGGGAGCTCGGAAACAGCGTTTGACGCTGTTCCAAGCCTGCCTGCAAGCGAACCGGCGGAGAGTGCACTAGACGCGAGCCAAACGGCGTTTTCTCGCTTCCCAGGCTAGGAGAAGCGTTTTCCGTGCTGCAAACAGCTTCTCTGCTTGTGGGGAGCTCGGAAACAGCGTTTGACGCTGTTCCAAGCCTGCCTGCAAGCGAACCGGCGGAGAGTGCACTAGACGCGGCCAAACGGCGTTTTCTCGCTTCCCAGGCTAGGAGAAGCGTTTTCCGTGCTGCAAACAGCTTCTCTGCTTGTGGGGAGCTCGGAAACAGCGTTTGACGCTGTTCCAAGCCTGCCTGCAAGCGAACCGGCGGAGAGTGCACTAGACGCGGCCAAACGGCGTTTTCTCGCTTCCCAGGCTAGGAGAAGCGTTTTCCGTGCTGCAAACAGCTTCTCTGCTTGTGGGGAGCTCGGAAACAGCGTTTGACGCTGTTCCAAGCCTGCCTGCAAGCGAACCGGCGGAGAGTGCACTAGACGCGGCCAAACGGCGTTTTCTCGCTTCCCAGGCTAGGAGAAGCGTTTTCCGTGCTGCAAACAGCTTCTCTGCTTGTGGGGAGCTCGGAAACAGCGTTTGACGCTGTTCCAAGCCTGCCTGCAAGCGAACCGGCGGAGAGTGCACTAGACGCGGCCAAACGGCGTTTTCTCGCTTCCCAGGCTAGGAGAAGCGTTTTCCGTGCTGCAAACAGCTTCTCTGCTTGTGGGGAGCTCGGAAACAGCGTTTGACGCTGTTCCAAGCCTGCCTGCAAGCGAACCGGCGGAGAGTGCACTAGACGCGGCCAAACGGCGTTTTCTCGCTTCCCAGGCTAGGAGAAGCGTTTTCCGTGCTGCAAACAGCTTCTCTGCTTGTGGGGAGCTCGGAAACAGCGTTTGACGCTGTTCCAAGCCTGCCTGCAAGCGAACCGGCGGAGAGTGCACTAGACGCGGCCAAACGGCGTTTTCTCGCTTCCCAGGCTAGGAGAAGCGTTTTCCGTGCTGCAAACAGCTTCTCTGCTTGTGGGGAGCTCGGAAACAGCGTTTGACGCTGTTCCAAGCCTGCCTGCAAGCGAACCGGCGGAGAGTGCACTAGACGCGGCCAAACGGCGTTTTCTCGCTTCCCAGGCTAGGAGAAGCGTTTTCCGTGCTGCAAACAGCTTCTCTGCTTGTGGGGAGCTCGGAAACAGCGTTTGACGCTGTTCCAAGCCTGCCTGCAAGCGAACCGGCGGAGAGTGCACTAGACGCGGCCAAACGGCGTTTTCTCGCTTCCCAGGCTAGGAGAAGCGTTTTCCGTGCTGCAAACAGCTTCTCTGCTTGTGGGGAGCTCGGAAACAGCGTTTGACGCTGTTCCAAGCCTGCCTGCAAGCGAACCGGCGGAGAGTGCACTAGACGCGGCCAAACGGCGTTTTCTCGCTTCCCAGGCTAGGAGAAGCGTTTTCCGTGCTGCAAACAGCTTCTCTGCTTGTGGGGAGCTCGGAAACAGCGTTTGACGCTGTTCCAAGCCTGCCTGCAAGCGAACCGGCGGAGAGTGCACTAGACGCGGCCAAACGGCGTTTTCTCGCTTCCCAGGCTAGGAGAAGCGTTTTTCCGTGCTGCAAACAGCTTCTCTGCTTGTGGGGAGCTCGGAAACAGCGTTTGACGCTGTTCCAAGCCTGCCTGCAAGCGAACCGGCGGAGAGTGCACTAGACGCGGCCAAACGGCGTTTTCTCGCTTCCCAGGCTAGGAGAAGCGTTTTCCGTGCTGCAAACAGCTTCTCTGCTTGTGGGGAGCTCGGGAAACAGCGTTTGACGCTGTTCCAAGCCTGCCTGCAAGCGAACCGGCGGAGAGTGCACTAGACGCGGCCAAACGGCGTTTTCCTCGCTTCCCAGGCTAGGAGAAGCGTTTTCCGTGCTGCAAACAGCTTCTCTGCTTGTGGGGGAGCTCGGAAACAGCGTTTGACGCTGTTCCAAGCCTGCCTGCAAGCGAACCGGCGGAGAGTGCAGCTAGACGCGGCCAAACGGCGTTTTCTCGCTTCCCAGGCTAGGAGAAGCGTTTTTCCGTGCTGCAAACAGCTTCTCTGCTTGTGGGGAGCTCGGAAACAGCGTTTGACGCTGTTCCAAGCCTGCCTGCAAGCGAACCGGCGGAGAGTGCACTAGACGCGGCCAAAACGGCGTTTTCTCGCTTCCCAGGCTAGGAGAAGCGTTTTCCCGTGCTGCAAACAGCTTCTCTGCTTGTGGGGAGCTCGGAAACAGCGTTTGACGCTGTTCCAAGCCTGCCTGCAAGCGAACCGGACGGAGAGTGCGCTAGACGCGGCCAAACGGCGTTTTCCTCGCTTCCCAGGCTAGGAGAAGCGTTTTCCGTGCTGCAAACAGCTTCTCTGCTTGTGGGGAGCTCGGAAACAGCGTTTGACGCTGTTCCAAGCCTGCCTGCAAGCGAACCGGCGGAGAGTGCAGCTAGACGCGGCCAAACGGCGTTTTTCTCGCTTCCCAGGCTAGGAGAAGCGTTTTCCGTGCTGCAAACAGCTTCTCTGCTTGTGGGGAGCTCGGAAACAGCGTTTGACGCTGTTCCAAGCCTGCCTGCAAGCGAACCGGCGGAGAGTGCGCTAGACGCGGCCAAAACGGCGTTTTCTCGCTTCCCAGGCTAGGAGAAGCGTTTTCCGTGCTGCAAACAGCTTCTCTGCTTGTGGGGAGCTCGGAAACAGCGTTTGACGCTGTTCCAAGCCTGCCTGCAAGCGAACCGGCGGAGAGTGCGACTAGACGCGGCCAAACGGCGTTTTTCTCGCTTCCCAGGCTAGGAGAAGCGTTTTCCGTGCTGCAAACAGCTTCTCTGCTTGTGGGGAGCTCGGAAACAGCGTTTGACGCTGTTCCAAGCCTGCCTGCAAGCGAACCGGCGGAGAGAGTGCGCTAGACGCGGCCAAACGGCGTTTTCTCGCTTCCCAGGCTAGGAGAAGCGTTTTCCGTGCTGCAAACAGCTTCTCTGCTTGTGGGGAGCTCGGAAAACAGCGTTTGACGCTGTTCCAAGCCTGCCTGCAAGCGAACCGGCGGAGAGTGCACTAGACGCGGCCAAACGGCGTTTTCCTCGCTTCCCAGGCTAGGAGAAGCGTTTTCCGTGCTGCAAACAGCTTCTCTGCTTGTGGGGAGCTCGGAAACAGCGTTTTGACGCTGTTCCAAGCCTGCCTGCAAGCGAACCGGCGGAGAGTGCGCTAGACGCGGGCCAAAACGGCGTTTTTCTCGCTTCCCAGGCTAGGAGAAGCGTTTTCCGTGCTGCAAACAGCTTCTCTGCTTGTGGGGAGCTCGGAAACAGCGTTTGACGCTGTTCCAAGCCTGCCTGCAAGCGAACCGGCGGAGAGTGCGACTAGACGCGGCCAAACGGCGTTTTCTCGCTTCCCAGGCTAGGAGAGAAGCGTTTTCCCGTGCTGCAAACAGCTTCTCTGCTTGTGGGGAGCTCGGAAACAGCGTTTGACGCTGTTCCAAGCCTGCCTGCAAGCGAACCGGCGGAGAGTGCAGCTAGACGCGGCCAAACGGCGTTTTCTCGCTTCCCAGGCTAGGAGAAGCGTTTTCCGTGCTGCAAACAGCTTCTCTGCTTGTGGGGAGCTCGGAAACAGCGTTTGACGCTGTTCCAAGCCTGCCTGCAAGCGAACCGGCGGAGAGTGCACTAGACGCGGCCAAACGGCGTTTTCTCGCTTCCCAGGCTAGGAGAAGCGTTTTCCGTGCTGCAAACAGCTTCTCTGCTTGTGGGGAGCTCGGAAACAGCGTTTGACGCTGTTCCAAGCCTGCCTGCAAGCGAACCGGCGGAGAGTGCACTAGACGCGGCCAAACGGCGTTTTCTCGCTTCCCAGGCTAGGAGAAGCGTTTTCCGTGCTGCAAACAGCTTCTCTGCTTGTGGGGAGCTCGGAAACAGCGTTTGACGCTGTTCCAAGCCTGCCTGCAAGCGAACCGGCGGAGAGTGCACTAGACGCGGCCAAACGGCGTTTTCTCGCTTCCCAGGCTAGGAGAAGCGTTTTCCGTGCTGCAAACAGCTTCTCTGCTTGTGGGGAGCTCGGAAACAGCGTTTGACGCTGTTCCAAGCCTGCCTGCAAGCGAACCGGCGGAGAGTGCACTAGACGCGGCCAAATCGGCGTTTTCTCGCTTCCCAGGCTAGGAGAAGCGTTTTCCGTGCTGCAAACAGCTTCTCTGCTTGTGGGGAGCTCGGAAACAGCGTTTGACGCTGTTCCAAGCCTGCCTGCAAGCGAACCGGCGGAGAGTGCACTAGACGCGGCCAAACGGCGTTTTCTCGCTTCCCAGGCTAGGAGAAGCGTTTTCCGTGCTGCAAACAGCTTCTCTGCTTGTGGGGAGCTCGGAAACAGCGTTTGACGCTGTTCCAAGCCTGCCTGCAAGCGAACCGGCGGAGAGTGCACTAGACGCGGCCAAACGGCGTTTTCTCGCTTCCCAGGCTAGGAGAAGCGTTTTCCGTGCTGCAAACAGCTTCTCTGCTTGTGGGGAGCTCGGAAACAGCGTTTGACGCTGTTCCAAGCCTGCCTGCAAGCGAACCGGCGGAGAGTGCACTAGACGCGGCCAAACGGCGTTTTCTCGCTTCCCAGGCTAGGAGAAGCGTTTTCCGTGCTGCAAACAGCTTCTCTGCTTGTGGGGAGCTCGGAAACAGCGTTTGACGCTGTTCCCAGCCTGCCTGCAAGCGAACCGGCGGAGAGTGCACTAGACGCGGCCAAACGGCGTTTTCTCGCTTCCCAGGCTAGGAGAAGCGTTTTCCGTGCTGCAAACAGCTTCTCTGCTTGTGGGGAGCTCGGAAACAGCGTTTGACGCTGTTCCAAGCCTGCCTGCAAGCGAACCGGCGGAGAGTGCACTAGACGCGGCCAAACGGCGTTTTCTCGCTTCCCAGGCTAGGAGAAGCGTTTTCCGTGCTGCAAACAGCTTCTCTGCTTGTGGGGAGCTCGGAAACAGCGTTTGACGCTGTTCCAAGCCTGCCTGCAAGCGAACCGGCGGAGAGTGCACTAGACGCGGCCAAACGGCGTTTTCTCGCTTCCCAGGCTAGGAGAAGCGTTTTCCGTGCTGCAAACAGCTTCTCTGCTTGTGGGGAGCTCGGAAACAGCGTTTGACGCTGTTCCCAGCCTGCCTGCAAGCGAACCGGCGGAGAGTGCACTAGACGCGGCCAAACGGCGTTTTCTCGCTTCCCAGGCTAGGAGAAGCGTTTTCCGTGCTGCAAACAGCTTCTCTGCTTGTGGGGAGCTCGGAAACAGCGTTTGACGCTGTTCCCAGCCTGCCTGCAAGCGAACCGGCGGAGAGTGCACTAGACGCGGCCAAACGGCGTTTTCTCGCTTCCCAGGCTAGGAGAAGCGTTTTCCGTGCTGCAAACAGCTTCTCTGCTTGTGGGGAGCTCGGAAACAGCGTTTGACGCTGTTCCCAGCCTGCCTGCAAGCGAACCGGCGGAGAGTGCACTAGACGCGGCCAAACGGCGTTTTCTCGCTTCCCAGGCTAGGAGAAGCGTTTTCCGTGCTGCAAACAGCTTCTCTGCTTGTGGGGAGCTCGGAAACAGCGTTTGACGCTGTTCCCAGCCTGCCTGCAAGCGAACCGGCGGAGAGTGCACTAGACGCGGCCAAACGGCGTTTTCTCGCTTCCCAGGCTAGGAGAAGCGTTTTCCGTGCTGCAAACAGCTTCTCTGCTTGTGGGGAGCTCGGAAACAGCGTTTGACGCTGTTCCCAGCCTGCCTGCAAGCGAACCGGCGGAGAGTGCACTAGACGCGGCCAAACGGCGTTTTCTCGCTTCCCAGGCTAGGAGAAGCGTTTTCCGTGCTGCAAACAGCTTCTCTGCTTGTGGGGAGCTCGGAAACAGCGTTTGACGCTGTTCCCAGCCTGCCTGCAAGCGAACCGGCGGAGAGTGCACTAGACGCGGCCAAACGGCGTTTTCTCGCTTCCCAGGCTAGGAGAAGCGTTTTCCGTGCTGCAAACAGCTTCTCTGCTTGTGGGGAGCTCGGAAACAGCGTTTGACGCTGTTCCAAGCCTGCCTGCAAGCGAACCGGCGGAGAGTGCACTAGACGCGGCCAAACGGCGTTTTCTCGCTTCCCAGGCTAGGAGAAGCGTTTTCCGTGCTGCAAACAGCTTCTCTGCTTGTGGGGAGCTCGGAAACAGCGTTTGACGCTGTTCCCAGCCTGCCTGCAAGCGAACCGGCGGAGAGTGCACTAGACGCGGCCAAACGGCGTTTTCTCGCTTCCCAGGCTAGGAGAAGCGTTTTCCGTGCTGCAAACAGCTTCTCTGCTTGTGGGGAGCTCGGAAACAGCGTTTGACGCTGTTCCAAGCCTGCCTGCAAGCGAACCGGCGGAGAGTGCACTAGACGCGGCCAAACGGCGTTTTCTCGCTTCCCAGGCTAGGAGAAGCGTTTTCCGTGCTGCAAACAGCTTCTCTGCTTGTGGGGAGCTCGGAAACAGCGTTTGACGCTGTTCCAAGCCTGCCTGCAAGCGAACCGGCGGAGAGTGCACTAGACGCGGCCAAACGGCGTTTTCTCGCTTCCCAGGCTAGGAGAAGCGTTTTCCGTGCTGCAAACAGCTTCTCTGCTTGTGGGGAGCTCGGAAACAGCGTTTGACGCTGTTCCAAGCCTGCCTGCAAGCGAACCGGCGGAGAGTGCACTAGACGCGGCCAAACGGCGTTTTCTCGCTTCCCAGGCTAGGAGAAGCGTTTTCCGTGCTGCAAACAGCTTCTCTGCTTGTGGGGAGCTCGGAAACAGCGTTTGACGCTGTTCCAAGCCTGCCTGCAAGCGAACCGGCGGAGAGTGCACTAGACGCGGCCAAACGGCGTTTTCTCGCTTCCCAGGCTAGGAGAAGCGTTTTCCGTGCTGCAAACAGCTTCTCTGCTTGTGGGGAGCTCGGAAACAGCGTTTGACGCTGTTCCAAGCCTGCCTGCAAGCGAACCGGCGGAGAGTGCACTAGACGCGGCCAAACGGCGTTTTCTCGCTTCCCAGGCTAGGAGAAGCGTTTTCCGTGCTGCAAACAGCTTCTCTGCTTGTGGGGAGCTCGGAAACCGGCGTTTGACGCTGTTCCCAGCCTGCCTGCAAGCGAACCGGCGGAGAGTGCACTAGACGCGGCCAAACGGCGTTTTCCTCGCTTCCCAGGCTAGGAGAAGCGTTTTCCGTGCTGCAAACAGCTTCTCTGCTTGTGGGGAGCTCGGAAACAGGCGTTTGACGCTGTTCCCAGCCTGCCTGCAAGCGAACCGGCGGAGAGTGCACTAGACGCGGCCAAACGGCGTTTTTCTCGCTTCCCAGGCTAGGAGAAGCGTTTTCCGTGCTGCAAACAGCTTCTCTGCTTGTGGGGAGCTCGGAAACAGGCGTTTGACGCTGTTCCCAGCCTGCCTGCAAGCGAACCGGCGGAGAGTGCACTAGACGCGGCCAAACGGCGTTTTCTCGCTTCCCAGGCTAGGAGAAGCGTTTTCCGTGCTGCAAACAGCTTCTCTGCTTGTGGGGAGCTCGGAAACAGCGTTTGACGCTGTTCCCAGCCTGCCTGCAAGCGAACCGGCGGAGAGTGCACTAGACGCGGCCAAACGGCGTTTTCTCGCTTTCCCAGGCTAGGAGAAGCGTTTTCCCGTGCTGCAAACAGCTTCTCTGCTTGTGGGGAGCTCGGAAACAGCGTTTGACGCTGTTCCCAAGCCTGCCTGCAAGCGAACCGGCGGAGAGTGCACTAGACGCGGCCAAACGGCGTTTTCTCGCTTCCCAGGCTAGGAGAAGCGTTTTCCGTGCTGCAAACAGCTTCTCTGCTTGTGGGGAGCTCGGAAACAGCGTTTGACGCTGTTCCCAGCCTGCCTGCAAGCGAACCGGCGGAGAGTGCACTAGACGCGGCCAAACGGCGTTTTCTCGCTTCCCAGGCTAGGAGAAGCGTTTTCCGTGCTGCAAACAGCTTCTCTGCTTGTGGGGAGCTCGGAAACGGCGTTTGACGCTGTTCCCAGCCTGCCTGCAAGCGAACCGGCGGAGAGTGCACTAGACGCGGCCAAACGGCGTTTTCTCGCTTCCCAGGCTAGGAGAAGCGTTTTCCGTGCTGCAAACAGCTTCTCTGCTTGTGGGGGAGCTCGGAAACGGCGTTTGACGCTGTTCCCAGCCTGCCTGCAAGCGAACCGGCGGAGAGTGCACTAGACGCGGCCAAACGGCGTTTTCTCGCTTCCCAGGCTAGGAGAAGCGTTTTCCGTGCTGCAAACAGCTTCTCTGCTTGTGGGGAGCTCGGAAACAGCGTTTGACGCTGTTCCCAGCCTGCCTGCAAGCGAACCGGCGGAGAGTGCACTAGACGCGGCCAAACGGCGTTTTTCTCGCTTCCCAGGCTAGGAGAAGCGTTTTCCGTGCTGCAAACAGCTTCTCTGCTTGTGGGGAGCTCGGAAACAGCGTTTGACGCTGTTCCCAGCCTGCCTGCAAGCGAACCGGCGGAGAGTGCACTAGACGCGGCAAACGGCGTTTTCTCGCTTCCCAGGCTAGGAGAAGCGTTTTCCGTGCTGCAAACAGCTTCTCTGCTTGTGGGGAGCTCGGAAACAGCGTTTGACGCTGTTCCCAGCCTGCCTGCAAGCGAACCGGCGGAGAGTGCACTAGACGCGGCCAAACGGCGTTTTCCTCGCTTCCCAGGCTAGGAGAAGCGTTTTCCGTGCTGCAAACAGCTTCTCTGCTTGTGGGGAGCTCGGAAACAGCGTTTGACGCTGTTTCCCAGCCCTGCCTGCAAGCGAACCGGCGGAGAGTGCACTAGACGCGGCCAAACGGCGTTTTCTCGCTTCCCAGGCTAGGAGAAGCGTTTTCCGTGCTGCAAACAGCTTCTCTGCTTGTGGGGAGCTCGGAAACAGCGTTTGACGCTGTTCCCAGCCTGCCTGCAAGCGAACCGGCGGAGAGTGCACTAGACGCGGCCAAACGGCGTTTTCTCGCTTCCCAGGCTAGGAGAAGCGTTTTCCGTGCTGCAAACAGCTTCTCTGCTTGTGGGGAGCTCGGAAACAGCGTTTGACGCTGTTCCCAGCCTGCCTGCAAGCGAACCGGCGGAGAGTGCACTAGACGCGGCCAAACGGCGTTTTCTCGCTTCCCAGGCTAGGAGAAGCGTTTTTCCGTGCTGCAAACAGCTTCTCTGCTTGTGGGGAGCTCGGAAACAGCGTTTGACGCTGTTCCCAGCCTGCCTGCAAGCGAACCGGCGGAGAGTGCACTAGACGCGGCCAAACGGCGTTTTCTCGCTTCCCAGGCTAGGAGAAGCGTTTTCCGCGCTGCAAACAGCTTCTCTGCTTGTGGGGAGCTCGGAAACAGCGTTTGACGCTGTTCCCAAGCCTGCCTGCAAGCGAACCGGCGGAGAGTGCACTAGACGCGGCCAAACGGCGTTTTCCTCGCTTCCCAGGCTAGGAGAAGCGTTTTCCGTCGCTGCAAACAGCTTCTCTGCTTGTGGGGAGCTCGGAAACAGCGTTTGACGCTGTTCCCAGCCTGCCTGCAAGCGAACCGGCGGAGAGTGCACTAGACGCGGCCAAACGGCGTTTTCCTCGCTTCCCAGGCTAGGAGAAGCGTTTTCCCGCGCTGCAAACAGCTTCTCTGCTTGTGGGGAGCTCGGAAACAGCGTTTTGACGCTGTTCCCAGCCTGCCTGCAAGCGAACCGGCGGAGAGTGCACTAGACGCGGCCAAACGGCGTTTTTCTCGCTTCCCAGGCTAGGAGAAGCGTTTTCCCGTGCTGCAAACAGCTTCTCTGCTTGTGGGGAGCTCGGAAACAGCGTTTGACGCTGTTCCCAGCCTGCCTGCAAGCGAACCGGCGGAGAGTGCACTAGACGCGGCCAAAACGGCGTTTTCCTCGCTTCCCAGGCTAGGAGAAGCGTTTTCCGTGCTGCAAACAGCTTCTCTGCTTGTGGGGAGCTCGGAAACAGCGTTTGACGCTGTTCCAAGCCTGCCTGCAAGCGAACCGGCGGAGAGTGCACTAGACGCGGACCAAACGGCGTTTTCTCTCGCTTCCCAGGCTAGGAGAAGCGTTTTCCGTGCTGCAAACAGCTTCTCTGCTTGTGGGGAGCTCGGAAACAGCGTTTGACGCTGTTCCCAGCCTGCCTGCAAGCGAACCGGCGGAGAGTGCACTAGACGCGGCCAAACGGCGTTTTCCTCGCTTCCCAGGCTAGGAGAAGCGTTTTCCGTGCTGCAAACAGCTTCTCTGCTTGTGGGGAGCTCGGAAACAGCGTTTGACGCTGTTCCCAGCCTGCCTGCAAGCGAACCGGCGGAGAGTGCACTAGACGCGGCCAAACGGCGTTTTCTCGCTTCCCAGGCTAGGAGAAGCGTTTTCCGCGCTGCAAACAGCTTCTCTGCTTGTGGGGAGCTCGGAAACAGCGTTTGACGCTGTTCCCAGCCTGCCTGCAAGCGAACCGGCGGAGAGTGCACTAGACGCGGCCAAACGGCGTTTTCTCGCTTCCCAGGCTAGGAGAAGCGTTTTCCGCGCTGCAAACAGCTTCTCTGCTTGTGGGGAGCTCGGAAACAGCGTTTGACGCTGTTCCCAGCCTGCCTGCAAGCGAACCGGCGGAGAGTGCACTAGACGCGGGCCAAACGGCGTTTTCTCCGCTTCCCAGGCTAGGAGAAGCGTTTTCCGCGCTGCAAACAGCTTCTCTGCTTGTGGGGAGCTCGGAAACAGCGTTTGACGCTGTTCCCAGCCTGCCTGCAAGCGAACCGGCGGAGAGTGCACTAGACGCGGCCAAACGGCGTTTTCTCGCTTCCCAGGCTAGGAGAAGCGTTTTCCGCGCTGCAAACAGCTTCTCTGCTTGTGGGGAGCTCGGAAACAGCGTTTGACGCTGTTCCCAGCCTGCCTGCAAGCGAACCGGCGGAGAGTGCACTAGACGCGGCCAAACGGCGTTTTCTCGCTTCCCAGGCTAGGAGAAGCGTTTTCCGTGCTGCAAACAGCTTCTCTGCTTGTGGGGAGCTCGGAAACAGCGTTTGACGCTGTTCCAAGCCTGCCTGCAAGCGAACCGGCGGAGAGTGCACTAGACGCGGCCAAACGGCGTTTTCTCGCTTCCCAGGCTAGGAGAAGCGTTTTCCGTGCTGCAAACAGCTTCTCTGCTTGTGGGGAGCTCGGAAACAGCGTTTGACGCTGTTCCAAGCCTGCCTGCAAGCGAACCGGCGGAGAGTGCACTAGACGCGGCCAAACGGCGTTTTCTCGCTTCCCAGGCTAGGAGAAGCGTTTTCCGCTGCTGCAAACAGCTTCTCTGCTTGTGGGGAGCTCGGAAACAGCGTTTGACGCTGTTCCCAGCCTGCCTGCAAGCGAACCGGCGGAGAGTGCACTAGACGCGGCCAAACGGCGTTTTCTCGCTTCCCAGGCTAGGAGAAGCGTTTTCCGTGCTGCAAACAGCTTCTCTGCTTGTGGGGAGCTCGGAAACAGCGTTTGACGCTGTTCCCAGCCTGCCTGCAAGCGAACCGGCGGAGAGTGCACTAGACGCGGCCAAACGGCGTTTTCTCGCTTCCCAGGCTAGGAGAAGCGTTTTCCGTGCTGCAAACAGCTTCTCTGCTTGTGGGGAGCTCGGAAACAGCGTTTGACGCTGTTCCCAGCCTGCCTGCAAGCGAACCGGCGGAGAGTGCACTAGACGCGGCCAAACGGCGTTTTCTCGCTTCCCAGGCTAGGAGAAGCGTTTTCCGTGCTGCAAACAGCTTCTCTGCTTGTGGGGAGCTCGGAAACAGCGTTTGACGCTGTTCCCAGCCTGCCTGCAAGCGAACCGGCGGAGAGTGCACTAGACGCGGCCAAACGGCGTTTTCTCGCTTCCCAGGCTAGGAGAAGCGTTTTCCGTGCTGCAAACAGCTTCTCTGCTTGTGGGGAGCTCGGAAACAGCGTTTGACGCTGTTCCAAGCCTGCCTGCAAGCGAACCGGCGGAGAGTGCACTAGACGCGGCCAAACGGCGTTTTCTCGCTTCCCAGGCTAGGAGAAGCGTTTTCCGTGCTGCAAACAGCTTCTCTGCTTGTGGGGAGCTCGGAAACAGCGTTTGACGCTGTTCCCAGCCTGCCTGCAAGCGAACCGGCGGAGAGTGCACTAGACGCGGCCAAACGGCGTTTTCTCGCTTCCCAGGCTAGGAGAAGCGTTTTCCGTGCTGCAAACAGCTTCTCTGCTTGTGGGGAGCTCGGAAACAGCGTTTGACGCTGTTCCCAGCCTGCCTGCAAGCGAACCGGCGGAGAGTGCACTAGACGCGGCCAAACGGCGTTTTCTCGCTTCCCAGGCTAGGAGAAGCGTTTTCCGTGCTGCAAACAGCTTCTCTGCTTGTGGGGAGCTCGGAAACAGCGTTTGACGCTGTTCCCAGCCTGCCTGCAAGCGAACCGGCGGAGAGTGCACTAGACGCGGCCAAACGGCGTTTTCTCGCTTCCCAGGCTAGGAGAAGCGTTTTCCGTGCTGCAAACAGCTTCTCTGCTTGTGGGGAGCTCGGAAACAGCGTTTGACGCTGTTCCCAGCCTGCCTGCAAGCGAACCGGCGGAGAGTGCACTAGACGCGGCCAAACGGCGTTTTCTCGCTTCCCAGGCTAGGAGAAGCGTTTTCCGTGCTGCAAACAGCTTCTCTGCTTGTGGGGAGCTCGGAAACAGCGTTTGACGCTGTTCCCAGCCTGCCTGCAAGCGAACCGGCGGAGAGTGCACTAGACGCGGCCAAACGGCGTTTTCTCGCTTCCCAGGCTAGGAGAAGCGTTTTCCGTGCTGCAAACAGCTTCTCTGCTTGTGGGGAGCTCGGAAACAGCGTTTGACGCTGTTCCCAGCCTGCCTGCAAGCGAACCGGCGGAGAGTGCACTAGACGCGGCCAAACGGCGTTTTCTCGCTTCCCAGGCTAGGAGAAGCGTTTTCCGTGCTGCAAACAGCTTCTCTGCTTGTGGGGAGCTCGGAAACAGCGTTTGACGCTGTTCCAAGCCTGCCTGCAAGCGAACCGGCGGAGAGTGCACTAGACGCGGCCAAACGGCGTTTTCTCGCTTCCCAGGCTAGGAGAAGCGTTTTCCGTGCTGCAAACAGCTTCTCTGCTTGTGGGGAGCTCGGAAACAGCGTTTGACGCTGTTCCCAGCCTGCCTGCAAGCGAACCGGCGGAGAGTGCACTAGACGCGGCCAAACGGCGTTTTCTCGCTTCCCAGGCTAGGAGAAGCGTTTTCCGTGCTGCAAACAGCTTCTCTGCTTGTGGGGAGCTCGGAAACAGCGTTTGACGCTGTTCCAAGCCTGCCTGCAAGCGAACCGGCGGAGAGTGCACTAGACGCGGCCAAACGGCGTTTTCTCGCTTCCCAGGCTAGGAGAAGCGTTTTCCGTGCTGCAAACAGCTTCTCTGCTTGTGGGGAGCTCGGAAACAGCGTTTGACGCTGTTCCCAGCCTGCCTGCAAGCGAACCGGCGGAGAGTGCACTAGACGCGGCCAAACGGCGTTTTCTCGCTTCCCAGGCTAGGAGAAGCGTTTTCCGTGCTGCAAACAGCTTCTCTGCTTGTGGGGAGCTCGGAAACAGCGTTTGACGCTGTTCCCAGCCTGCCTGCAAGCGAACCGGCGGAGAGTGCACTAGACGCGGCCAAACGGCGTTTTCTCGCTTCCCAGGCTAGGAGAAGCGTTTTCCGTGCTGCAAACAGCTTCTCTGCTTGTGGGGAGCTCGGAAACAGCGTTTGACGCTGTTCCAAGCCTGCCTGCAAGCGAACCGGCGGAGAGTGCACTAGACGCGGCCAAACGGCGTTTTCTCGCTTCCCAGGCTAGGAGAAGCGTTTTCCGTGCTGCAAACAGCTTCTCTGCTTGTGGGGAGCTCGGAAACAGCGTTTGACGCTGTTCCCAGCCTGCCTGCAAGCGAACCGGCGGAGAGTGCACTAGACGCGGCCAAACGGCGTTTTCTCGCTTCCCAGGCTAGGAGAAGCGTTTTCCGTGCTGCAAACAGCTTCTCTGCTTGTGGGGAGCTCGGAAACAGCGTTTGACGCTGTTCCAAGCCTGCCTGCAAGCGAACCGGCGGAGAGTGCACTAGACGCGGCCAAACGGCGTTTTCTCGCTTCCCAGGCTAGGAGAAGCGTTTTCCGTGCTGCAAACAGCTTCTCTGCTTGTGGGGAGCTCGGAAACAGCGTTTGACGCTGTTCCCAGCCTGCCTGCAAGCGAACCGGCGGAGAGTGCACTAGACGCGGCCAAACGGCGTTTTCTCGCTTCCCAGGCTAGGAGAAGCGTTTTCCGTGCTGCAAACAGCTTCTCTGCTTGTGGGGAGCTCGGAAACAGCGTTTGACGCTGTTCCCAGCCTGCCTGCAAGCGAACCGGCGGAGAGTGCACTAGACGCGGCCAAACGGCGTTTTCTCGCTTCCCAGGCTAGGAGAAGCGTTTTCCGTGCTGCAAACAGCTTCTCTGCTTGTGGGGAGCTCGGAAACAGCGTTTGACGCTGTTCCCAGCCTGCCTGCAAGCGAACCGGCGGAGAGTGCACTAGACGCGGCCAAACGGCGTTTTCTCGCTTCCCAGGCTAGGAGAAGCGTTTTCCGTGCTGCAAACAGCTTCTCTGCTTGTGGGGAGCTCGGAAACAGCGTTTGACGCTGTTCCCAGCCTGCCTGCAAGCGAACCGGCGGAGAGTGCACTAGACGCGGCCAAACGGCGTTTTCTCGCTTCCCAGGCTAGGAGAAGCGTTTTCCGTGCTGCAAACAGCTTCTCTGCTTGTGGGGAGCTCGGAAACAGCGTTTGACGCTGTTCCCAGCCTGCCTGCAAGCGAACCGGCGGAGAGTGCACTAGACGCGGCCAAACGGCGTTTTCTCGCTTCCCAGGCTAGGAGAAGCGTTTTCCGTGCTGCAAACAGCTTCTCTGCTTGTGGGGAGCTCGGAAACAGCGTTTGACGCTGTTCCCAGCCTGCCTGCAAGCGAACCGGCGGAGAGTGCACTAGACGCGGCCAAACGGCGTTTTCTCGCTTCCCAGGCTAGGAGAAGCGTTTTCCGTGCTGCAAACAGCTTCTCTGCTTGTGGGGAGCTCGGAAACAGCGTTTGACGCTGTTCCCAGCCTGCCTGCAAGCGAACCGGCGGAGAGTGCACTAGACGCGGCCAAACGGCGTTTTCTCGCTTCCCAGGCTAGGAGAAGCGTTTTCCGTGCTGCAAACAGCTTCTCTGCTTGTGGGGAGCTCGGAAACAGCGTTTGACGCTGTTCCAAGCCTGCCTGCAAGCGAACCGGCGGAGAGTGCACTAGACGCGGCCAAACGGCGTTTTCTCGCTTCCCAGGCTAGGAGAAGCGTTTTCCGTGCTGCAAACAGCTTCTCTGCTTGTGGGGAGCTCGGAAACAGCGTTTGACGCTGTTCCCAGCCTGCCTGCAAGCGAACCGGCGGAGAGTGCACTAGACGCGGCCAAACGGCGTTTTCTCGCTTCCCAGGCTAGGAGAAGCGTTTTCCGTGCTGCAAACAGCTTCTCTGCTTGTGGGGAGCTCGGAAACAGCGTTTGACGCTGTTCCCAGCCTGCCTGCAAGCGAACCGGCGGAGAGTGCACTAGACGCGGCCAAACGGCGTTTTCTCGCTTCCCAGGCTAGGAGAAGCGTTGTTCCGTGCTGCAAACAGCTTCTCTGCTTGTGGGGAGCTCGGAAACAGCGTTTGACGCTGTTCCAAGCCTGCCTGCAAGCGAACCGGCGGAGAGTGCACTAGACGCGGCCAAACGGCGTTTTCTCGCTTCCCAGGCTAGGAGAAGCGTTTTCCGTGCTGCAAACAGCTTCTCTGCTTGTGGGGAGCTCGGAAACAGCGTTTGACGCTGTTCCAAGCCTGCCTGCAAGCGAACCGGCGGAGAGTGCACTAGACGCGGCCAAACGGCGTTTTCTCGCTTCCCAGGCTAGGAGAAGCGTTTTCCGTGCTGCAAACAGCTTCTCTGCTTGTGGGGAGCTCGGAAACAGCGTTTGACGCTGTTCCAAGCCTGCCTGCAAGCGAACCGGCGGAGAGTGCACTAGACGCGGCCAAACGGCGTTTTCTCGCTTCCCAGGCTAGGAGAAGCGTTTTCCGTGCTGCAAACAGCTTCTCTGCTTGTGGGGAGCTCGGAAACAGCGTTTGACGCTGTTCCAAGCCTGCCTGCAAGCGAACCGGCGGAGAGTGCACTAGACGCGGCCAAACGGCGTTTTCTCGCTTCCCAGGCTAGGAGAAGCGTTTTCCGTGCTGCAAACAGCTTCTCTGCTTGTGGGGAGCTCGGAAACAGCGTTTGACGCTGTTCCAAGCCTGCCTGCAAGCGAACCGGCGGAGAGTGCACTAGACGCGGCCAAACGGCGTTTTCTCGCTTCCCAGGCTAGGAGAAGCGTTTTCCGTGCTGCAAACAGCTTCTCTGCTTGTGGGGAGCTCGGAAACAGCGTTTGACGCTGTTCCAAGCCTGCCTGCAAGCGAACCGGCGGAGAGTGCACTAGACGCGGCCAAACGGCGTTTTCTCGCTTCCCAGGCTAGGAGAAGCGTTTTCCGTGCTGCAAACAGCTTCTCTGCTTGTGGGGAGCTCGGAAACAGCGTTTGACGCTGTTCCAAGCCTGCCTGCAAGCGAACCGGCGGAGAGTGCACTAGACGCGGCCAAACGGCGTTTTCTCGCTTCCCAGGCTAGGAGAAGCGTTTTCCGTGCTGCAAACAGCTTCTCTGCTTGTGGGGAGCTCGGAAACAGCGTTTGACGCTGTTCCAAGCCTGCCTGCAAGCGAACCGGCGGAGAGTGCACTAGACGCGGCCAAACGGCGTTTTCTCGCTTCCCAGGCTAGGAGAAGCGTTTTCCGTGCTGCAAACAGCTTCTCTGCTTGTGGGGAGCTCGGAAACAGCGTTTGACGCTGTTCCAAGCCTGCCTGCAAGCGAACCGGCGGAGAGTGCACTAGACGCGGCCAAACGGCGTTTTCTCGCTTCCCAGGCTAGGAGAAGCGTTTTCCGTGCTGCAAACAGCTTCTCTGCTTGTGGGGAGCTCGGAAACAGCGTTTGACGCTGTTCCTAGCCTGCCTGCAAGCGAACCGGCGGAGAGTGCACTAGACGCGGCCAAACGGCGTTTTCTCGCTTCCCAGGCTAGGAGAAGCGTTTTCCGTGCTGCAAACAGCTTCTCTGCTTGTGGGGAGCTCGGAAACAGCGTTTGACGCTGTTCCAAGCCTGCCTGCAAGCGAACCGGCGGAGAGTGCACTAGACGCGGCCAAACGGCGTTTTCTCGCTTCCCAGGCTAGGAGAAGCGTTTTCCGTGCTGCAAACAGCTTCTCTGCTTGTGGGGAGCTCGGAAACAGCGTTTGACGCTGTTCCAAGCCTGCCTGCAAGCGAACCGGCGGAGAGTGCACTAGACGCGGCCAAACGGCGTTTTCTCGCTTCCCAGGCTAGGAGAAGCGTTTTCCGTGCTGCAAACAGCTTCTCTGCTTGTGGGGAGCTCGGAAACAGCGTTTGACGCTGTTCCAAGCCTGCCTGCAAGCGAACCGGCGGAGAGTGCACTAGACGCGGCCAAACGGCGTTTTCTCGCTTCCCAGGCTAGGAGAAGCGTTTTCCGTGCTGCAAACAGCTTCTCTGCTTGTGGGGAGCTCGGAAACAGCGTTTGACGCTGTTCCAAGCCTGCCTGCAAGCGAACCGGCGGAGAGTGCACTAGACGCGGCCAAACGGCGTTTTCTCGCTTCCCAGGCTAGGAGAAGCGTTTTCCGTGCTGCAAACAGCTTCTCTGCTTGTGGGGAGCTCGGAAACAGCGTTTGACGCTGTTCCAAGCCTGCCTGCAAGCGAACCGGCGGAGAGTGCACTAGACGCGGCCAAACGGCGTTTTCTCGCTTCCCAGGCTAGGAGAAGCGTTTTCCGTGCTGCAAACAGCTTCTCTGCTTGTGGGGAGCTCGGAAACAGCGTTTGACGCTGTTCCAAGCCTGCCTGCAAGCGAACCGGCGGAGAGTGCACTAGACGCGGCCAAACGGCGTTTTCTCGCTTCCCAGGCTAGGAGAAGCGTTTTCCGTGCTGCAAACAGCTTCTCTGCTTGTGGGGAGCTCGGAAACAGCGTTTGACGCTGTTCCAAGCCTGCCTGCAAGCGAACCGGCGGAGAGTGCACTAGACGCGGCCAAACGGCGTTTTCTCGCTTCCCAGGCTAGGAGAAGCGTTTTCCGTGCTGCAAACAGCTTCTCTGCTTGTGGGGAGCTCGGAAACAGCGTTTGACGCTGTTCCAAGCCTGCCTGCAAGCGAACCGGCGGAGAGTGCACTAGACGCGGCCAAACGGCGTTTTCTCGCTTCCCAGGCTAGGAGAAGCGTTTTCCGTGCTGCAAACAGCTTCTCTGCTTGTGGGGAGCTCGGAAACAGCGTTTGACGCTGTTCCAAGCCTGCCTGCAAGCGAACCGGCGGAGAGTGCACTAGACGCGGCCAAACGGCGTTTTCTCGCTTCCCAGGCTAGGAGAAGCGTTTTCCGTGCTGCAAACAGCTTCTCTGCTTGTGGGGAGCTCGGAAACAGCGTTTGACGCTGTTCCAAGCCTGCCTGCAAGCGAACCGGCGGAGAGTGCACTAGACGCGGCCAAACGGCGTTTTCTCGCTTCCCAGGCTAGGAGAAGCGTTTTCCGTGCTGCAAACAGCTTCTCTGCTTGTGGGGAGCTCGGAAACAGCGTTTGACGCTGTTCCAAGCCTGCCTGCAAGCGAACCGGCGGAGAGTGCACTAGACGCGGCCAAACGGCGTTTTCTCGCTTCCCAGGCTAGGAGAAGCGTTTTCCGTGCTGCAAACAGCTTCTCTGCTTGTGGGGAGCTCGGAAACAGCGTTTGACGCTGTTCCAAGCCTGCCTGCAAGCGAACCGGCGGAGAGTGCACTAGACGCGGCCAAACGGCGTTTTCTCGCTTCCCAGGCTAGGAGAAGCGTTTTCCGTGCTGCAAACAGCTTCTCTGCTTGTGGGGAGCTCGGAAACAGCGTTTGACGCTGTTCCAAGCCTGCCTGCAAGCGAACCGGCGGAGAGTGCACTAGACGCGGCCAAACGGCGTTTTCTCGCTTCCCAGGCTAGGAGAAGCGTTTTCCGTGCTGCAAACAGCTTCTCTGCTTGTGGGGAGCTCGGAAACAGCGTTTGACGCTGTTCCAAGCCTGCCTGCAAGCGAACCGGCGGAGAGTGCACTAGACGCGGCCAAACGGCGTTTTCTCGCTTCCCAGGCTAGGAGAAGCGTTTTCCGTGCTGCAAACAGCTTCTCTGCTTGTGGGGAGCTCGGAAACAGCGTTTGACGCTGTTCCAAGCCTGCCTGCAAGCGAACCGGCGGAGAGTGCACTAGACGCGGCCAAACGGCGTTTTCTCGCTTCCCAGGCTAGGAGAAGCGTTTTCCGTGCTGCAAACAGCTTCTCTGCTTGTGGGGAGCTCGGAAACAGCGTTTGACGCTGTTCCAAGCCTGCCTGCAAGCGAACCGGCGGAGAGTGCACTAGACGCGGCCAAACGGCGTTTTCTCGCTTCCCAGGCTAGGAGAAGCGTTTTCCGTGCTGCAAACAGCTTCTCTGCTTGTGGGGAGCTCGGAAACAGCGTTTGACGCTGTTCCAAGCCTGCCTGCAAGCGAGACCGGCGGAGAGTGCACTAGACGCGGCCAAACGGCGTTTTCTCGCTTCCCAGGCTAGGAGAAGCGTTTTCCGTGCTGCAAACAGCTTCTCTGCTTGTGGGGAGCTCGGAAACAGCGTTTGACGCTGTTCCAAGCCTGCCTGCAAGCGAACCGGCGGAGAGTGCACTAGACGCGGCCAAACGGCGTTTTCT
>NW_027095292.1:0-25919 GCF_029207755.1 Chamaea fasciata | reverse complement strand
GTTTGTATAAACATTTAAATAGAAGTTCTGCCTTTGTCTGTGTGACACTTTTGTTTCTTGCATCCTAAAAAGAGGCCATTAAACAAGGCAGAAATTAAAGGGGAAAACCACGACTCTGATTGTGATATAATTCAGCAGGCAGTTAATTGGTAATTAAAGTCTGGGTTTGCCTTAGTTGGAGCTGGGACTGTATCACTGTTATTTCTTAATGATGATCTGATAATAGGTATTAGACCAACACTTCAGGAAGTGGAAAGATTTTCAACCGTACTGAGCACCCTTTGAGACAAATACAAAATAGAACCTTTAAATTCCCCTATTCCAACTTCTTTTTAAATTTCTATTTGGCAGAAAATATCCTCAAATGAAAATGCTTAATTATGAAAAAAATGATCTTGCACTATATATATATATACACATATATATGAGTGTGTGTGTGTGTGTGTAAATATAGATGAATAAAAACATAGTTTTCTCATCAAAACAGTATCTCTGGACAAGAAGTGTCTGCTGGGTTTTATAACTGAGCCCCTGCATTCATTTCCCTGTGATTTCGCTATCCAGCTGTGCCATGGGTCCTTGCTAAACTGTGTGGTCTCTCCATACAGCTGAACCACCACAGCACCTCATTAAAAATGATTTAATTTTTAATTTTTTTTTTCTCTTCAATTTTTTTTGACCTGGTCTTACTGCGCTGTCAATTCAGAAATCTTTCAGATTGTCCTAAAAAAACCCCAAACCACAGTAATATTGCTCATTTGCCCAGGTAACCCATGCTGTCATTTCAACTTAATTCACTTGAATTGGTGATAAACTGTCACAGCCCTTTGGATGGAAAATATCAGGATCAAGTAGGCAGGAGCATCAGTGGGGGAGGAAGAGGTGCTTGGACACGTGTGGTGATTTCCAGACATGTTGCGTGCTGTTAAACCATGCTTTGTTTTACCTCTGGACACCCAAGGCTTTTTAATTCCCAGCTTATCATGTCCTCTGAGTCCCACTTTTGTTCAGCTTTGTCACTTTGGCGAGGAAAACATTGCTCCGTGAGGGTGCTGCCCACTGGCTGGGGAAATATTTACACATTGAGTTGCTGAAAGTAAAGGCATCTTGACATTTAAAGAAGTGCAAGTGTGTGACTACTCACCAGGATAAAAACCTGTTGCTGCAGAAGCATCACCCTGGCTTTTATTGATGTTTTTATTGCTCTCTGCAGAAATATCTTTCCTCATTTCCAAATAATAAGTAGGAAACATTTGCTTGTTTAGCTTTTATTCTGACTAAGAGATAGAGTAACATTTTAGTCAGGTTAAAACAGGAGAGATGGGGGTGATATCCACAGGTTACAGAGAGTGGCACCAGAATGGAGCCAGAGGAAAAACAAACGTGTCTGGTGCCTGTCCCAAGAGGTATTTGTGCTGTAACTAACGTGACATGACATGTTGGCAGTGCCATTCTCTACTGGAAACTCTCGTTTTTCCTGAATGTGTTTTCTCCTATAACTTGTTCACAACAGCACCAGTTTAAAAAAAGAAAAAATGTCCTGTGCTGGGCTTGAACCTTTCTGGGCTGAAGTTCGCTTTTGGGGCTGGTCCAAGCAAAGCCTCCCTGCTTCAGTGCATCTGCAGACTGCCCGTACATCTAGAACCTGTTCTTTTAAAAACACTGGACTTGCTGAATAAAATGTTGATGCAGAGTGAACTTCTTGTTGAAGAGGCACTGGGAAACACAGAGCTGCACGTGCATGGAGAGGAACAGGGTCAGACCTTTGGTCAGGACCAGTGTCAGTGTCAGAGTGGGTGGGATAGTGCTGCACACGGGGCGGATTGGAGAAATTCGGTGACCCCATTGAAAAATCAGGCTCCTACCGTGCTTTTACCCTTTAATTTCAGCAGTGCAGCGAAGCCAGGTAGTCAAGAATAGAAATGTTGTGTAGCAGCAGAAATGTGAATATGGCTGGATTGTGGGTTTATGGGGAAAAAAAAAGAGTTGTGTTTCACATCCAGGTTTAGTTTGCTGTATGTGATGCACAGGTGGTGTCTGTCCATTTCCGAGCACCAATTTTCCTGTCATTTTGTCTTTGGCTGCTCTTTTTATTGTTTGTTGTAATAATAAGGAAATGGATTGTCTCAGAGTGAACCAATGCCATGTGTACACAAAAATGTCAATTATCATGTTGTGCATCAAAGCAACTCCACTAGAGACACATTTTTACAAGTTCAGGTAATTTCTCCATACTTCTTCTTGTTAGCCAGCAGCTGATATCCCTGGCTTCTGCATAAATGGTAGAAAAATCTCTTCTGCTGAATCAAAACTTGCTGATGTTTCAGTGACAGAACCCACACTGGGTGTTCACTGGTCTGGTTTTCTTAGATAAAAACAAGGGAATGAATCAGTGTCCAAGGTGTGATATTTCTGCTTGGCCTGAGACAGCTTGGAGGGGCTTTAAAGAATATAATAGAGCATTGCCTTTGTCATTTCATGTACATTATTCAGGGGAAATTTTTTGCTAAGTAACATTAAATTTCTGTAAGAAATCCCAATAATTCTGAAGCAAACATTTTATTTCCTCATAATTCTATGCTGACGTGATACAGAGGTCTTTTTGAGTTTATATTAAAATGGAATACACTTCTATTTTTTTTTTAAATGTTGCTCCCACAGAAGATGGGTATAATCAACTACGGTTAATAACTGAACTAAAAATTCAATGTAAAATTTAAACATTGATTAATGTATTATTTGAAACGTGTATTCTTGTCACTTTGCTGTTTCCAATCGGGGACTCTAAAAACGGTAGATGAACAGGTTTAATTGAACAATGCAACGTGGATGTAATTTTTCATCGCTTCAGATAAGGACAAGTAAGAGATTTCAGATGGTCCTCAGACCCAAAAAACATTTGTATTTTTCAGAAAATGGATGAATATAAAAGAAATTTTAAGACCAATTGAAAAGACTGAACAGGGAAATCATCTTACTTTATTTGAAAATCACAGTCTCAGGGTTCCCAGATGTAAAATGGGCTCATGATGCATCAACTACAGCTTGGCCAGAGGAGCTGTGGCAGCCCCTGGATCCTTGGAAGTGTCCAAAGCCGGGTTGGATGAGGCTTGAAGCAACCTGGAATGGTGGAAAGTGTCCCTGATTGTGGCAGGGAGTTGGAACTGGATGATCACTGGTTTGACCTGACGGTCTGGTCCTTTCACACACTAGAATAAACTTTCCTTCTGCAGAAATGGGCAGAATTATTAAAAATTTAGTATTTATTATGAAATGCCTGAGAATTCTTCTGGGCAGGAAGAACAGGTGCCTTTCCAGATCTGTCAAAATCTTTTCTGAAGGAACAAACATGTGCTAGGGTTTGTATCTGCTGTCTGAGAAAACCTAGCTACACTTCTGAGAGAGCACCAGGATCCTCTGAGTCCTTTGCCAGGTTGTTTACCAGGAGATTACAGCAACAGACGCTGTAAACAGATATACATTTTCCAGAGCAGGAAAAAAGGAACCCAAATGGAAATCAAGATTTCACCAGAATACTGTGATTTTAACAAGCTGAATGGATGTCCAGAGCCTGACAAGCATTAGGACTTCATTTTCACACAGCTTTTAAGCACAGGACTTAATTATAAACACATGCTTATGAATGTCACTGACCAGCAAAGCCCTCGCACAAAAGATTAACTTCACAATAATATAATGGCTTCACTAGAGCCATTTCTGGTGCACTTCCACTTGGAAATCTGCTAATAGCTAATGTTAAAATAAATAACACAAAGGAAACATGCATGACTTTGCCTTTCCGTGGCAAAGAGAGCCATAAAATAGGAGAGGTCATGTGGTAAGTGTGATTTACCTGAACTTTAAGTACTTTGAAAATGAAACACCAGGAACAGCATAATCAGTCAGGAGAGCAATTAGGGACTACATTACCACTCAAGAGGAGCAACTGAGACCGTAATCACTTGCCTGAGGAAATGGTTTTCACATACATTCCGAATTCAGCAGGTTTTCTCTGCATATCAGCAGTGTGTGAGCAAGGGAGTGTCTTAAACTCCTGACAGAGTAAGAATAATGCACGGGGAATGGGGCTGTTGTTTAGGGGACCTGTCTGCTGAAATTTATTCCTTCTGCTGCATATCTGGAAGTAGTTGCTAAAAATGTGTAAAAGCCTGGGCTTGCTGAAGGTTTGTGGGATGCTTCAGCTGCTGACAAGGTTTGTGGAGCTGCAGAGCAGGGACACCAGGGAGCCTTTAACTCTGTTGTGCAGCAGGAATTGCTACAAAGAGCAAGAACAAGGCCTGGATAGGTCTTTTAGAGGAATCCAGCTGTTTCAAAAAGATAAAACCAATAGTTGATGGGAGTTGTCCAGATGGCTAAATTTTAGGACAGGTTTCAAGAGACCGAAGGCGATGGCTACTTGCAGCTGATGGTTTCATTCTGTGTTTCTGTTTACAAAGATGAATATCAGGGGAAAATTCAGACATGACACAGTGATGCAATACTTTTAATAAGGAACAGCAGAAGTACTTTGAAAGTATTGGAAAAGGGTCTGTAGCAGGAAAGCAGGCAAATGTGAGCACATCCAAAGACAGTAAATAGTGGACGATTTTGGTATATCCAGCCAAGGAGGTTCCAACACAAGCTTTTTCCTACCCTTTTTTTTTTTTCATCTTGTTAAGGTGAATGAAAGATTTTGATGGCCATGAAAAGCCAGTTAGTGACTCCACTCCAGTAGGATAAAATGTACTCTATACTACAGAGGATTTGTATGTTAAATAGACAGAGCAACTACAGCTCCACAATTACCTAAGCAAGTCCTTTTTGCTTAGACTTTTTTCTTTCAGTGTGCATTTTGTGAATCCACCAAGAGCACTCAGACATCTAGAAGCCCTACTGCTCTGACAGGGCTGCTGGACATCTGCAAATCTGTGTGTGCCAAGCTCTTGAGCATCTCTCTGCTCCACAGTTCATGCACAGCAAATCTGGAACTTCCAGGAAGCTTCTCCTCAGGTCCCACGTGCCCAGCAGCTGTTCCCACATCAGTGCCTCCCTGGCAGCTTCCTGGAAGTCTCTTGAAGAAACAGGAGGAAGCTGCAGCTCCTTCACTACAGCTGGGGTGTAAGAAACTCATTTTGCTTGTGTGTAAGACAAGTGCAATTTGCAGGAGAGTTATTTAATCAGATTATTTCTATATCTGGGCAATTATGGTTAGAGGAGACTGGAAAGGCAAACTGGAGCTGCACGTGTAGAAATTCTGACTGTGAGCCCTAATTTAATGGTCCAACTCACCACAGGCTCAGCTTCAGGCTCGCAAGTGGTTTTCATGCCGAAAGTAAACACTCATCAGGGCATTTAGCAGCAGGCAGGATCAGGCTAATAAGACTAATCACATCTGCATGGAAAAATTTAAAATTTGGTAGCAGAAGATACGCCATTAATTGCTCCCTGAGAAATAAACTCCAGCTTTTTGGGGGCTGGTTATAACTGATGAATTTTAGCTGTGTTGCTTGTTAGTTGATTTTTTCCCCCCACAACAGTTTCCAACTGCATTCATAATCTCCCGAAACACAATTTTTTGTGCTATGATGAAAGGTAAATCCCTTTACCTCCACATTCTCCACGTGCAGTTTTTGTTTAGCAGGCTTCTTTTGGAGAAGGGGAAGAGCAATGCATGCTCAGTAGTGATCTGGACCTGCAGGGAATTGCAGTTCTGTTGTAAGTGCGATACGGCAGAATCCAAATTTAACACTTAGGTTAATAATTAAGGCAGTGGGAGGGGTGTTTGCTTTGTCACCAGCCTCAATCTCCCATAAAACAAGCTTCTTCATGGTGCTCCTCCTGCCTGGAGTAGATTTTATCCCTGAAATGGCAAAAGGCTTTTTTTTTCCTGTCCTTTCATCATGGTTCGGGTCGGCCAAAAGGTCCAGTTCTAATGTGCACACATGCTTGTTAGTTCAATGTACTTATTCTTTTAATAGACTCCTTGGGTCACTTTTTCCTTTTGTGTTTAGCATGATCTTACTGTATCACTTTTCATCCCTGGCTCTCAGCAGATTCAGTGCTCTGCAGCCTGAAGTGTCAGATTGTGGGTGGTCCATTTCATCTGAGGCATTTTGAGCCAAATGTGAATAGAAAACAGCTTTTGTTCTGCAATTTTGGACTTTGCCCCTAAATACCTACCGGACTGTAATCATCCACACATCACCCACTGCCAATAAATAACCTATTTTATTATCCAAGTCCCTAGATGGAGAAGCACATTTTTTGCTGAATTCAGCTAAAAGCAGCAATACACTGGCTTGTCTTTCTTTTCTTCCA
This sequence comes from Chamaea fasciata, assembly GCF_029207755.1. NCBI lineage: Eukaryota > Metazoa > Chordata > Aves > Passeriformes > Sylviidae > Chamaea > Chamaea fasciata. The sequence continues at coordinate 19,601 of NW_027095292.1, read as the reverse complement.
TTTCTAAAAGAGTCAGGTATTTTATCAGAGTGGCAGCAGTGTGATCATTTATTTTGTTATGCACGAACATCAATAACAAAATCAAAACCATAAAGTGGAGTTTAAATGTTTCGGTATTATATAGCGGTATAAAATAAAGCAGAATCTGGCCAACACAGGGCTTTTCACATCTCTGGGGTCAGAATGTGTGTTCAGCCAGAGGCTGGGAAAGCACAGAGCTTGATAGCCACGATACTATAATTTTACAGAAGCACTGAGAAATCGTAGTGAAATCCTAAGGTGCTTAAAATAGAAATGCTCTGCAGCTCTCTGAAAGCTCATAATCGAGGTGTCAGGTAAAGTCAAACAGGTGGATGAAGGAGGCAAACAGTGCAGGGAAAGCTGGCAGATGAATTCATGCTGCAACAGACAGAATTTAACAGAAAAGCAGATGCTTGAGCCAGCTATTCTCCAAATCTGAGTTCAACAGGAGCGGCACACAACCACCCCAGCTGAGCTGAGCTTCAGGAAAGAATTTAAGGATTTAAACCCCTCGAGTTTTCTTCCTACCCTGTTCAGATGTTTGAGAAGTGCATGTTTTCCTGTCCTCTCAAGTCATCCCACGAGGATGCTGACAGGGCAGTGTGCAGTAGCTTGGCCACACTGCTTCAACATCTCCTGATTTGAAAGGGTTCGAGTGGATTCAGGCAGAAGTTTTCAGCCCCAAGGGGCTTTTCTATTACTTTTATGATGCATCACAGTTGTATTTGTGATGCTGTTCTCCCTCACAGAATCTCACTGCTCCGATTTGTGGTTCTCAGGAGAGTCCTTACAGCACAGATGAAGGGCATTGGGTTAAATCTCATTTTACTAGGCAACCTGCTTTGTATCATTTTCCTTCTTTTTTTTCATGGATCAAGAATGCATTTTTTGGCATATTGTACACAAACAACTGCTGCTCTGGGTGGAAGCCTATCTGGTAGCTGGAGCAATGAATTGTGGCTCAGTGAGTGATTGAGTCAGCCTCTGGATTCCTGGTTGAGCACTTTCTATTGATTTATTGTGTGGCCACAGACAACCAGCTTCTATCTTTCTGTCTGCTCTATTCTCTCTGTTGCTACTTTTGCGTGGGGATAATTATACCACACAAGCCTTTTTCCCTGTCCCTTGTTAAAAAAAGGCTCTTTTGGATCAGGTGAGAGGCTTGGATGGGTGTTTCCACGACCTAGGACTGCCTTTCCCCTGGCCAGGGCAGGGGATCCTTTGCAAGGATGGCAGCAGGGTGCTCATTGTAAGCCAGGACTGTGATCCATCCACTGAGAATTTTGGGCAGGTCCTGGCTGCAGGTTACTCCAGCCACACTGGGAGGGCAACAAACTTTACATTCACTTCTGGAAGTTGTCCAAAGTGACCTGGCTCTACGGAAAGTTGGTGTGGCCATGTGTGTTTTCAGCTCTCTGTCTTGGTTGAGATTTGCATCTCGTTCTCTGTGCCTCTCTTGGTGTCCCAGTTTTATGCAGCACCATCTGGGATCATTCTGCAAGTTATCCCAAATGCCACTGAGCAGGAAGGCACGGGAGTATCCCATGGGGCCTCATGAATATTAATATCATCACGAATTTATTGGAAAGCTCCTGAATTTCACTAGAGCTCTAAGTGAAACTGTGCCCAGTTTTGAGCTTGTGGAGACCGAGAAATGTTTCAGTATTCTGTTCAGTCTCAATTTAATGCAAAACACAGTGCAGGGCTTGCCCAGAAACACCTCCTGGTACATAGCAAAGGAAGGCATTTCTGGAGGCCATATCCTCCCCAGATCAATTGATTACATGGTTATAGATTTGGATCTAAAAGCCTGTGTTCTGTGTAGATTCTGTGTGAGTTTAGATTGTTCGAGTCCCATTTTGGAGTTGTCCAAAGCCCAGCTCTCCCAGCTAAATGCAGTTGAAGCTTAAAAGTAAAACTCAATCACAGATTCTTGGTGCTGCTCTGAAAGGTTCAGACTGCACAACTCCTCTTAGAAAATCTCATCTTCTTTCTGCTTAACATTACTCATTTTAGCTCACATTTAACTAAAACCTTTGCAAACGTGTTAAGCTTATATTATCTCATTAATAATAAATGCTTAATGTCCCAACACATCCTGCACCACTGAGGGACTGTATCACTGATATCTCTCTGTTCCAGGCCACTAAACACTGTTGCTGTAAGTGATAAGCAGAAAGCAAATTTCATGGAAAGGTCATCAAATGCAATTATAATACATTATGTATGATGTGACAATCCAGGAGTGCCACAAAATCCCAACTGCACCTCAGTCTTGACACCCCTGAGCACTCAAAAACCTTGAATTAGATGGGGAAAAAAATCATGGGTGATTTAAAACTCTTGAGGTTTTTAGAAAACTCTGTATGTTGGGCTCTCTTCCTTGGCTTTGTTTTCAGAACTTATTGCAAGTGTTTCACATTGCTGAGTTTCCTGCCACTGGCCAGTGTCAAAGCTTGCTTTTAGAATGAAGGTTATAAAGGGAAATCGCCTGAGTTGTTCTTGAGGCAATCTCCTGACCACGGAAAGGTGAGAGTATCACAGGGGTTCTGGTGGGCAGTGGTTGATGATGGATCATCATAACAACATCAGCAGCAGAGAAGAGAGTCCTCTCTGCGCTCAGCATTTTTTTCCCCCAATTTACAAAGAACAAGAGGGTGTTGGAGAGAGCAGCAGAGCTGAGGCTGCTCCTTGCAGATATTCAAGAAAAGGGGAGGAGAAGGTTCAGGAATCCTCAGCCTCCCTTTTATTCCCCTTCTCTCCATCTGGTCAGGAGGAGGGACCTTTTTCCTCACCTCCCTCTCAGCTGGGGAAAATTTTGCAGGCCCTGGGGATGTGGCTCCTCCTTGGACAGAAGCCAACCTGTCACCACAGCTTCTGCTCCAAACTGGGGTCAGGAAGGTGATTTCCACTTCTAACAATGGCTGAAACAAGGCCCTGATTATTTTTCTCCGAAGTCCTGATTATATCTCTGTCTCTAAAACCAGGCAAATAAAGCTAATTTCTGCCAAAAGCTGTGGACAAATCCATCTCCAGAATTTTGGCATCTGACTTAGAAGTGCCCACAGGACAACAAAAGGATGAAAAGAATTAACTGAACATCCACACAGAGTTTCTTCTCTTTGGTCTGTGCTACCCATCCACCCATCCCACTCACCAAATAAATCTTCACCGAAACTGCACAAAATTAAAAAGCCCCAGGCTGATAAACACAAAAAATAGCACTTGGGATAGAATCCCAAGAGTGACACGAGGGACGAAATCAAAATGCTCATCAGAACGAGTCCTGTGTGGACTGTGTGAGCTGGAAACATTAAGGGCTAATCCCCCAAAATCCGGTCACTCGCAGCAGTTAATGACCTGCTAGTCTGCGAACCATCGGGAGAGGAAGCCGGCAGCAGTTAACACTCTGAGAGCTCGCTCCTTGCTAACAATGGTAATGAACCATGTCTTGGGCTTCTCATCCAGCCTGGTGCAGGAGAAACGCCGTAAGTGCCTCAGAATGACGGTGAAAAATTGAAATATCAAGGCGGAGAGGTGAGAAGAATTACCGATGGGATCCAGGCATGGAAGGGGGGGATCTACAAATACAAGGTCCAGGCAGAATAGCGCCGGTGTGACCCAGAGTGTGCTTAAAACTGGGGACAGGACATTTCCTCCTGCAGGGAGAGGGAGGGAAGAAGGAAAAGGGAATGCAAGTAAGTGCTGGCAGTCACGTTATGGGTTTACCCTTTGCTTGTTCTCCTGGCTGTCAGAACAAAAGACCTTACAAAACGCTGGTGCCTCAGAAAGCTCCGAATTTCCCAGGAAAAGCTGATCAGGAACATTTATTCCTCTGAGAGTGTCCATCCAGTGGCTCACATTCCTCTACTCCCCGACTGATAGGAGCCTCTACAGGTTCCATCCCCCAAATAAAGAGGGGTGCAGGAATTCCTTGTGCCTACTCCTGACCCCAAGTGCTCTAGGCAGCTCTTGCCTTTACAGAATTATTCATTCAGAGCTATTCATATAGCTCTCATGTATTCTGATGTTTCCGGGAAGAAATCCTTGTGCATCATTCAATTAATCCTGCACACGTATTTAAATCAACTTTTGGATTTTCTCAACATTTTTAAGGAGATCCTTTGTCATGAGAGATGACTTCTTTTCAAAACAAAAATGTACATCAGATATTCACCTGATTACTCTGCTTTCAGCCTCACTTATTTTTTTTATTTTATTTTATTTTATTTCATGGAAGCAGCCATGGGATGCAAGGGCAGTATCAAAGGATACCTTTGGGGTGTCTCTAGCTGCCTCTGAAGTTTCAAGGACATTTGTGTGGAGATTTTTGGTGTTCTTTATGCAGTGGCCTGACCTCTCACTGCTCAATATTTGTGAGACTGCAAACTGAACGCTTTAATGTATTTTAAAAATAGGTTTCTCTGATGACTGAAGTAGGACCTTGAATGCCCTTGATTAATGGTATAGATGGTTGCTTCGTGCCTGGGACACTTTTCTTTCTCCTTCTGTCAGATACCAGTCTCTGTGCAGAAAATTCTCACTATTCCATGTGAGATCAATTCTATTAACTGGCACATGGACAGGGACAGCAGAGGAGAGGGAGATCCATTCTGGAGTTGGGATGGAGTCAAATCTGGGTTCACATAAGTTTCTTCTATACTGAAGCTTCAGAAATTAGGAGTGGTGATTTATGAGCTTTTGACAAATTTCCATCTGCTCTCATTCCATGTAGTTTTTTTTCCCCCTCGGAGTTCAAAGGCTGTCTGCTGCAGGGCTGCACTGCCCTGGTGATATATGGCTGTCTCTGAGGCTGTCAGAGTTCTAATTTTAACAGTGACACAGCTCTGTGCCTGAATTCAAGAACCACCCGAAGAGCTCCAGCGAGCAGGAAACCTCCTCTGCTCAAACCCAGCCAGCCCAGCAGGGTCTGAACCCTCATTTGTGCAAATAAACCTAACAACCTTCAGAAAAAGCTGGACTAGGAATGTTGCTGGGGATTGGAGGGCAATTGGTGATGATGTAATTTTGCATCATTTCTTTCCTGACTCCTACATTCTGCTGCAAAAGTGAGGGGTTTTTTGTTGCTTTGTTTTGTTCTGTTTTGTTTTTTTGACTATGTGTAGCTATCAGCATTTAGAAAAGAACAAACCATGGGGGTTCCCCCCCCCCCCCCAACTCTGCATTTTTGAGCTTTGTGTAAATACAAATGCCTCAATTTTTCACTCTTTTATTGTGGAAAGTTACAAATTCAGGCAAGAGAAAAAAAGGAACAGTATTGAGTAACGTCTTACACATTTATTGGCTGAACATTCATTGTAGTAGGGATTACATAACTCACACACACACAAAAAGTAATAGATGCTAAAAATCCAATAAAACGACCTATTATTCAATTAATTCTATTAACACTAAGTTCAGTTCCTCCCTCAATTACAAACACACAAATCTCAGTGTGGCAATAAGAGGCAATGATAGGACAAATTCGTCACATTTTGTCGTTACCCTCAGTTTCACATCTCTCTAACTTTAAAAAATATTCTAATATTTCTGGGAAGAAATCCATGTGCATCATTCAGTTAATCCTACAAACACATTAAAATCAACTTTTAGGTTTTCTCAACATTTGAAAGGAAGATACTTCGTCATGGCAAGTGCCTTCTTTTCAAAACAAAAATGTACATCAGATATTCACCCAATTTAGTAATATTTGGTTGTTTTTAAAGTGAGACTTTAATTCTTTATATATAGAGGTTAAAGGGAAATAAAGAAAAAAATATCAATTAATATGTTAGATAAATTGACATTATTTCTCTCTTCTTTTCCTTCTTCTCTGCCCTCCAACCTCAAGAAGAATATTTCTAGACCTCTGCACAGGGAGAACCTCTTCCAAATAGCTGAACAAGAGACTTGTTCCCCCAGTTTTGATCAAATTTTACTGGTCTTCAGTTTCACAGGATGGCCAGCTAAAATATCCACTCCCTCTCTGTTTCCCATGCAAGCCGTTAGTGGTGTGTTCCCTTCTGGGTGCAAAACACAGAAGTTATTTCAAACCCATTGATGTGCTTTGGAGCCCTGTTCTCCAGGAAGATTGGATCCTGCTGCCAAGGCATGAATGAAGCTGGGAAAATATTGTTCGACGGGTAGAAAAAGAGCCAATCATGAGGTTCAAAAAGTAACAATTTGCGGCTAAACTGAATTGCACAGAGGGAGGGCAGTGATGGGGAAGCAGAGCTTTTTGTGAGATAAAGCCCCATTAGGCAGGAGATAGAGGAACACTTTGAACTTGGGCTGGATGTAAAATGGATGAGGGCTACCAGGACTGACCTTCTTTTGAATTATGATGATCCTAACGGGGAGAGTTAAGTGAAAACTGATGGAGGGAAAGCAGGGCTGCAGTTAACTGGAAAGGGAGAGCACTGGGCTGTTTGAAGGTCCATATGTAAGAGCAGAAAATTTCAGTGGACATCCACAAATAATGAGAGGCATAATTTATTCAAGAAACCATCCTTTCAGTTGACAGCCACAAGCACAGTACCATGGTCTTTCTCTCCCTAAGCAGTCCCTTTACCTAGATTTTCTTCTTACTTCTTACTGTAGCACAAAAATCTTTTCAATCTCAGCTTCTTTCTAATGTTAGGGTTTCAGGCAACTATTAGAAAAATTCATAAGGAAAACAATTAACTCCCTTTGAGTCTATTTATACTCTGTTTTCATGGCTTCACATTTCATTTCCAGAAAGTGCAAGGGAATTTACTGCTATACTCCCAAGTGCTACTGGCAATGTTATTACTTTATTTATTATGATAGCAGTGTTTAATCATTATATACGTAATAGTATCAAAGAGTCTCAGTTATAATCCCTTCATTATAAAAACCTTATGAGCAAACCCAGCTTTTATTATTGCAGAATAATACTGTAAGCAGCACTTGCTTTGAAGGGCAGCACGGAGGCCAAAGGTAAAAGAAAGGCCAGTGAGGTTCCTAAAAGGTTGTAAACAGTGACATTATTTTATATCTGAACACTTGTTTGCTCTCCGAAACAGCAGGAGCCAGCCTTAAATCGAAGGCTGCTTGACGCTTCTTAATTGCCTGCTGAACTGCGCGGCTTTTTACCAGCAAACCAGGCTCCAAACGTTTGGTGGGACCCTTATTTCTGAGCATCTGAGACACTCTTTTGCTCAGGTCCCCTGGATTGTCTCCTTTTATGCGCTGCAAACAAAGTGCCAGCGCTGCTAAGCCGGGCAGAATTAGGCACAAGCCGTGCAGGATTCCAGAATTAGTTCCACTGCGTGACACATGTTTTCAGAAAAGCGGCAGCGCGGCGTGCAGCGAGGCGCCAAGGGACTTCCAGGAAACCCAGAGAATCCCGGAGAAGGTTTGGGTTGCAAACCTGCTGCATCCATCCATGGCTCTCCCCTTTTCTGCTGCTTTTGTGGAACCGTTTTTTGTGCCCAGGCTGTCACTTTCAGTACGTCTAAATAATTCATAAAGCTCTAGGAGGTGATCTCCGAGCAGGCTGAGCCATTAGAGAGATCGTAATATTGTGTAGCGGGTCGGGTTTCCATATTGTAAAGGGAGCCCTGATCTGTCAGGCTGTGGCACAGAAGTTTGGACTCCAGGCCCAGTTGTTGTTTTTTTGGGGGGCTGTGTGGGGGTTCTTTGTTGTTGGTGTTTTTTTTTGGTTTTTTTGTCAAAATTTCAACTGCGCTGTAATTTACGACTTGCCTGGTGCAGCTAATGCAGGTTTTCTCTAGTCTGAGTCGCGGATATTTGAGTAACGAGCCAGGCTTGTGCCCATCTGCCCTTGTGCTCATGGATATTGACTTCCTTATCCTCGCAAGGGCTCAAGGAATTTTATTGGGAAAAGGCAAATGTCAAAAGTGTAAAGCTACTTTAATAAAACTGGCTGGGATCAGGTTTCCTTGCTGGCTGCCTGCCACTGAAAATCCCTTTGTTAGCTTTTTAAAATTTCCTGTGACAAAAAGAGCCCTTTTCATTTCTTTCTATCAGATCGAACAAGTTTAATTAAAATGTGAAGAATTTGACTAAAAATGTCACAGCACAGAAATCTTGGGGCTGCCATCCTTTTGAACCTACATCATTTTGTGGTTTACATATATTTTAGGGATGGTTGTAACCCTCATTGATGTAGAAAGCATGAAAGAGCAAGAAAAATTCATTCATTATGTTACCAAATTTTGGAGTGATTTTATCCTTCCATTTTCCAGGAGTGCTGATAGAAGTTTCATGAAAAACAGGGACTGTGAGCTGCTGTGGAGGTAAAAAAAAATAAAAGAAGAATAAAAATACATGTTAAATGAGAACACAATGAAACAATTAAAGCAAATGAAAGCATTTCTGTGCAGCTGGAACCCACGATTGATATACTGTGCTCTGGACTGAGAGCTGGAGGAAACGCTCATTGTCCCTACAGCTGCTTTGATTGGCAATATTTGGGTTAGCATAAGGAGCTAGTGAGATCAAATGCATCGTCCAAGTAAAAAAATCAAGTATTTGACTAGAAAAAATGGCAGGTTTGGGCATCCACTGTTTAAATTGCACTGGGTTGCTATGACATGTAAAGTACTCAGCATGAACAAATAGTTTTTACCAAAACAATTAGGCTCCATTAAAATGGGGTATTTTAAAATGCTTGTCACATCTCAGCATTTTAGTGAAAAGAGACGTGATTGGAAGAGTAAATACAATTTTGGTGCCACATTTATGAAATGAAATATTAACAAAGTGGTGAAGCACAAGTTAAATCTCACAAAAAGGCACCTTATTTCCAGCAACAAGACGCTGTGTTTGGTGTGCAGAGCACAGAAGGGCAGGCTGTAAAAATCCCAAGAGGTTTGATGTTAGAATTCTGGAAACTTAGGATTTGGGGTTTTAGTGTATAGTAGTATATGTGAAGCAATAAGGAGGATTTTGGGTGTTGTCTTTGTCCTTCTTCACCTTCTTCTTTGTGGGTTTAGGTGGTTTTCTGTAACTGGGTGCAAAAGGTCTGCATTGTGGGCCTTGGGTGATCATTATTGGGTCAAAAGTGTAAATAATATAGGTGTCACCTTGTTATTGGGTGATTAGCACTTAAATAACCTTGGATAGAGTTAGAAGAACTCCATTTTACCTCTGCTCTCTAACTTGCTAGTTAGAGCTCATGGCTCATGAGTCTGTAAATAGATAAGAAATAATAAACATCCAAATCCAAACACGAATTTTGACTCCCATGTATTAACCCCAACCTTGGTGGAGAAAAAGAAGGCAGAACCTTCACAGTTTGACATTGGTTTCCTTAGTCCATACTCCGCATCTCTCTGTTCTGTTGGTGTGTGTCCATTCAAAAAGAGGACGAATGTCAGATAAAACTTTGTCCTGGCATCCCTGGCTCCCTGACACTGGCTCACCTGCTCTTGTTTGGGAGCAGCTGGATCGTTCCCAGCAGCTCTGTGGATAAATGAGCAGTGAAAGCAATGCCTGGTCCCAGCCCTGTCACGATTGTCACACGGCAAAAGGCCCGGGGAGAGATAAGGGACTTTACAAACAGCACCTCACAAAGCAGGAGGTACAGACAAGCATCACACAAGCCAGCGGTGGACTCGTTCCAAACATTCTTTTTATCCTCTAATCACCCTTCTTTGATTCTCTTTTGTTCCCCCACCTCCTCCAGAGACACAATGCCCGTGTGGTCCTTTCCAAATGAAGAACAAACTCAGCTTCCACAGAAGATTTTGCCCGAGCCAATAAAAAGAAGAGGCGGTAGCTGTGTGTGGAAACCTCGTTGTTTTTTAAGAACACAGAAGGAGAATTAGCTTGGCTAGCCTTGGGCCAGGTCTGCTAATTTTCCGCAGTGTAGTATCATTACATATTTCAGGAGGCTCTCAGGAGCTGATAGGAACCATCTGACTGCAGAGTTACAAAGGCATTCCAGTGTCTCTGATGAAAGGAATTAGCAGGGAGACCCTGGAAAGGTTGGGAAGCCCAAGAAGGGTGAGAGGCTGCGGGTAAAAAGGTGTGGGAGACTCAGATGGGCACTGAGAGGGTGTGTGAGACCCAAAATGTGTGGGAAGCTCAGGCAGAGGTGGAGAAGGTGAATGTGTGGGATGCGCAGGCAGAGGTGGATTCCCAAAAGGTGAGGTAGGACAAAAATTTGTGGGACGAAGGGAGGGTCAAATCTGTACAAGGGTCAGACCGACCAATTGTGAGTTGCCAGTTATTAATAAATACGTTTAGTCCTATTTAAAAACCTTTCCAAACACTGCTTAGTTTCTGCATGTTTTGAAGTTATCTCAGAAACATAACTCTGGTTCTAAGGCTGCTTGGAGCTCTGGAAACAGCCTGAGAAACAGGAACTCTGTGCACATCATGTTCTCCTCACATCAGATTAAAGCATGGAATAGGTGAGGTATGGCAAAATTTAGGATCCAAATGTCAAAATACAGATTTCTTTGGCTGAAATTTAGTTTAAAGAGCAGCAGCTTATAATGACTCCAGGGCACGTTTAACTGTCAGCTCATCTCTTGGATTGTTCAAGGTACTCTGCTTGTGTTTGGTGGAATTCACACCAAGGAAACACTACCTTAATGAATGAGAGACTGAAAACCTATGTACAAGAATACTATTCTTCATCTTAGAGATAGAAAACCTAAAAGAAGATATGTAGAGCTCAGAAATACATCCTTAGGTAGGATTTTACTGCTACATTTTCAACAGATTAATTCACAGGACTAGTTTGGGTTTTTTTAAAACCCTCTATTCTTTCGTTAAGGATGAAATTAATAAAAGTAGGCTAGCTGGAAGATTTCTTTTTCCCCTGCTACCTTCAGGAAAGGGTCGAAAACTGCGTGCAAATAATACTGTGTGTTTAATTTTAGCTAAGTGTGGGCAAGCTTCGGCGTGTCAGTTAAAACTCAGAATAAAATACCCTGTGTGTATTCAGGCCTTAACCCTCAAGAATCTCAGAGCACTTGAGACACACCAAAACCTCTTCACCCGATGCAGTCACCGTGCTGCTCAGGGCCACAATGGGGCTGTTGTTCAGCTGCATGAAGAAATGCCAGAGGAGGGTAGGAAGTTAAGAATAATACAGCATATTCAAATATAACTTTTAGGAGTATTTAGGTAGGCAGAACGCAGCTACCTGGAATTTGGCCACAAGACTCAGCTTAACAGCCCAGCTCTTGTCAAAAGCGGAATAAGATCTTTAATTTTTCCATTCCATTTCCATTAATCACCAGAAGTGGTCATGAGGTTTTCCACCCCAGCCAGCAGTCAGGCTTTCCAGCAGCAATACGTTTCCAGGGCACCACATCAATGCTGCTTCAGAGTGCCTCCTACTGAATCACCAGCCCAATTTCTTTCATGTCATGGGCTCCCATTTGAAAACTGACCAGCTCTCCTGACCATCCAGATGAGGGTCTGAGAGCCTGGGTTTTTACTGAGAGGGCTTTAACCCATCTTCAGGAAATATCTCAGGAAGGTTTAACTTCACTGACAAGCAATGCTGAGTGTAAAACAGCACTTGCCCTAATCTACAGCAATTTGCTATTTAAAATAAAAAAGAAGTTTGGATAATAAAGAAGATATAAGAAAGAGTTGAAATTATAGAGGGATATTTTTATCCAAATTATTCTGGCTTCTCAATGGTCTTTGCTGGGTTCTGAATCCAATTAGGACATGAAGAAAAAAAAATTAAAGCAAGATGATAAAATCCCCTAATTACAGAGCCAAAGTTATCAGTGTACAGTTGACAGAGACAGGAAGGAGAGAACTGATGATATGTGGCCTGGTAGGGAAGGAGAGTTCTGTAGCTGAAGAAAGCAAAAGGAATTATTGACAGAAAGATTTTGCTGTGAAATTCAGTCTACGTAAATAACATTGCCAGATGCTGCAGTTAATTAGGATAGCTTTAACAGTTCTATTTGACTTTCTCTTTCCAATTAGAGGACAGTATTTACATTTCTGGCCAGAGAGACTGAGGCTCTACAATATTCAGAGTAATTGCCAGTGCCTGACTTAAGGGATGTTCCTAATTGGACAAGTTCTGTACTTTAGGTTAAGAATTATCTATTGTGTCTCGCGTTTGTTCCAGTCACAGGACATTACAGTCACTCTGTTTCCTGGCAGCACTGGCAGCTGTTCCAGTATCAGCTCTTCAGGCTGATGTACCTTTTAGCAACACACAAAACTGAAATATCCTATTTACAAACACATGCTTTGCATTTCAACTAGAAGAAAGCACTGTGAGAACTGTGGAAATGCAGCTTTTATTTTTTCTTTTGCAGGTAAAGGTTAATTTCTTATACATTTATAGTATTTTTGGCTTGCAGAGAAGTTTTCTATTTTATCTTCAGTTATTCTGAATGGTTTTACTGTTTCTCTTTGGATGACTTGGAAAGGAAAAGTTAGAAATGTAATATTTAATACCTGGAAGAGACTTATTCAGATGTCTCCCTTTTCTGTCTGCATTTATATTTTAAGAGTGTCTTAACATCTACTATAAGAACAGATCTTTGTTCACTAGCTAATGCATACATCCAAGTCCAGTAAGACTTTAAAACCCTCAGCATTTTAGAACTCAGCCAAAGTTGGCAAAATTCTTTCTGCCTGTTGCTGAGCTCTGGTGTTTGAACACAGTGACCTGTACTGAGATGATTTTTTTTGTTTCCCGTGGGCAAGGAGGTGATCAAAATCCTGGAGGCTGACAGTGGGAGGGAAAATGGCACACAACAACTCATAAGGAGCCTCAAACCTGAGTCTGCCCAAGTTTTCCAGACTTGGAAAGAACTTGGAAAGCCTTCCCAGAGCAGCCCCTGGTCACGAGGGGACGCAGCACTTACGGGGACACTCAGCTTCTAAAGCTGTTTGTTTTTGTTTTCTGAGTACCTCAGACGTTATAGAAATTATTTCCTTTTCAGTGAGCTGAACTCAGCTCTTGCATTTATAGGTGCTTTTGGTGGTGTTCACTATGATAGGAATTAACCTTCAACATCCCAGAATTCTTGGGTTTAGGCTATGAGAAATCCAAGACAAATGTTAGCAGTGATGGGTTAACTTACCTGGCATCTTCTGACTTCTGAAGGTACTCCAATAGTAAAGTTTATTGGTAAACAGTGCTAGTAATGAACTTTTCTAAGGCAAAATCCACATTATTTCATTCTGTAAATAAAGATATTAAACCAGAAACATTAGTGTCACCTCTCTGGAAACTTGCTAAGAAAAAAAAAAAAAAATTTTGGTTTACTAAGGATGGGCAGAATTGAGGCCATTTGACCACTGGAGAAAACAGCAACTCACCTTCCTGATACATGATCTCTTTCCATAGCTTGCCCAAATGCCCTGTGTACAGATGAGCACACATTCATTCTGATGAAGGGTGTTTCTGCATGTATTTAAAAGATTGAGACCAACATTTTCAACTCAGGGTGCCAGGAACACCTCAGTAGGTCCTGTGAGGGCTCAGCTCATCTCAGGGCCTGGCATTTCCAAAGATTAAACACTCATGCTGAACATGATTATGGGCCACTGCGGCTGGGAAGTTAAAAAACATGTGCATGACTTTTTTTTTTCCACTTTGCACCTCTTTGGGGCCCTTGGTCTCTTTGCCATCTGCCTCTTGCAGGTCAGTGGAAATGTTTTTGCTGACCTTTGTGGGCACACAAAGTTACGCACCATGCAATCACGTAGAATACAGCTAAAACAACTCTGCTTCATCTAGTGTTGTTTCAAAATAATTTCCAGCCCATTAATTATGGTCTGCAAGCTCTTCTTTAAGGAGCCACTTTGATGTTGATGAGTCACAGCTCTCAAGCTTTCCTCTTTGCCACTGCACTTCCTTTAGGCATAACCTTGGTGACTTTTGCACCAAGAGGCGAATGGCTCTGTGACAGGACCTGGCCTTGTGTAAACACCCTCGAGAGACACTTCCCTCAAGCCAAATACTGAAACCCACTTAAAAAACACTTTTAAGAGACGTTTTCCATTTGATGTAGCTCCACGCAGGTATTTAGTGACAGCTAAGTGTAATTCAAGCTGAGACAGTGTTTGGGTAGAGCTGTGGGTCCTGTGCTGTAACCTCACGTCCCTTTAGCTGTCCTGGTGTATGTTAATGACTACATCAGGGATTGCTGGGTTAATACCTATCAGAGTGAACACCACCAAAAACACCTGTAAATGCAAGAGCTGAGTTCAGCTCACTGAAAGGGAAATCATTGCTATAACGTCTGAGGTACTCAGAAAACAAAAACAAACAACTTTAGAAGCTGAGTGTCCCCGTAAGTGCTGCGTCCCCTCGTGACCAGGGGCTGCTCTGGGAAGGCTTTCCAAGTTCTTTCCAAGTCTGGAAAACTTGGGCAGACTCAGGTTTGAGGCTCCTTATGAGTTGTTGTGTCCCATTTTCCCTCCCACTGTCAGCCTCCAGGGTTTTGGAGAAAGGTATTGCACCTGCCCCAGCTCCTGCTACACTTTCCCAGCAGAAGGGGAGATGGAGCAGCTTAAAGGAGGGGTGGCAAGTGCTTGCCCTGTTTGCAGCTGTGCCACTGGAGATGGTCAGGCAGAGGCTTGTGCTGGTTTTATGGACACCTCTCCACCCCAGCCCAGCGGGAAACACGTTAACTTAAACTATGTGTAACTTTACACCTGCTTGCTCCACTGCAGAGCAGAGCAGAATTCAGGGGGAAGCCTTGAGCAGCTGTCAGGGCCCTGGGCAGTCAGGGATGTATCAATTAAAGAGAGATGTGGCAGCAGTGTTTGCTGTCTCCCAGCTGAGACACACATCTGCCTGCATCCTAGTTTGGGCAAGGCTGCAGAGAGCTGGGAGGCTGCACTGGGCTGGTGCCAGTGCTCCTGCTTGGCTCACACGCTCCGTGCATGGCACTGGGACAGTTGCTGTGCAGCACCAGGCCCTACGTGTTCTCCTTGTCCAACCTTGACATTTTACCAGCCTGAGAGTCTGGGAGCAGTCAGGTAATGGCAATGCTTCTCCTCCCCCAGGGAGGAGAGCAGGAGGAAGGTTGCAACCATTTGAAATTCAGCAAAGGGGTAATTCACAACATCTTTGCAAATTTGGGGGAAAACAAATCCCTCAGAAATGGCATAAAAAGGGGGAACAGGCTCAAGGACACTCTTCATCAAACCAGCCTGTTGCCTTCTTCACACTGAAATGAGCCTGGATTCATGCACTCCAAGCTGACATGTGCCTCTTATAAAATCATCTGTTTTGTTGTGTTATAATTCTCTCTTCTCCATTTCAAGGACACCAGTGGGAGGAAATCAAAACCTCGCAGAAACGTGTTTTCCCGCTTTGCTGTTATTCCCAGAAGTCACCGTCTTCCTTCTGTTGTGTCTAATTCAAAATAACAGGTTGATCCTTTCACAAGCATCGACCTGTTTTGCAACATGAAAAGGAGTCAGTGCTATCAGTTATCTCCCACATTATCCTGCAGCAAGCTGTTCTCCAAGGGTAGCCAGCTTGAACGGCTCACGTTGTTGTCCACAAAAGAGAATCACTCTTCATCCCACTGCATCCATGCCAAGACGTGGCTCCCAATTAGGTAATTATTTTGACAGTTTGGAAAAAAAAAAAAAGGAAAAAAAAAAAAGGAAAAAAAAAAAGGAAAAAAAAAAAGGAAAAAAAGAAAGAAGAAAGAAAGAAAGAAAGAAAGAAAGAAAGAAAGAAAGAAAGAAAGAAAGAAAGAAAGGAAGAAAGAAAGAAAGGAAGAAAGGAAGAAGGAAGAAAGGAAGAAAGGAAGAAAGGAAGAAAGGAAGAAAGAAGAAAGAAAGAAAGAAAGAAAGAAAGAAAGAAAGAAAGAAAGAAAGAAAGAAAGAAACCAAAAAAAACATTAAGAAGTAAACAGTTGTACATTTCTGTTCACTGGGGGCATTTGTAAAAGGAAGATTAAATGTATCCAAAGCTTAAAACTTCAAGATGCTACTGAATGTTATAGTTTTATAAGGAGGCATGTAACAACAAACCTGGCATTATTAGATGATGATGTAAATTCCATGACTGTTTCATGGCTGTTGTTTTTAACTGCTGTGCTCTTGGTGTATTTGAATCTCCATCTATGCACTACTTCTGTGTTTGAGGGAAATCAAATAATTTCAAACCTTGATAACTGTTAGCTTCAACTTTGACACAGAGCTGGCAAAGAGAAAAAAATGCTTTTCTTGGAGATCTGCAGACCTTTAAAATGGAATCCAAGGTTTTGCCTGTACTGGGCTGTTTGTGTGGCTGTGTGAGATATTTTCAGTGAACCCTGAACTCAGACTGGGCTCAGGGCTGAGTGTCAGCCTGGGCTGGCAGAGTCCCTGCACTCAGCCTGCGGTTTGTGTCCAGCTTTATGCAGTGGCTTTTTGCTCTTGACTTAATCCCTAACAAGTTCTCTGTATCCTCAGTGCTCAGTAAGATTCTGCAGGATTGGAAGCTTTGTCATTTTCAAGGCAAAATGTGCTTTCCTGCACGTTATCCAAGGAAAACATTGTGAAAACCAGACAGGGAGAAAGAAGGTATCCTTAACAATTTTCTCATTGATGAAGAGCTCCAGAGGCAGAAATATGGGAATATACACACACCTACAATAGGCATATATGCTATTTTCAATACAATATCTCATCTATCTACAGTGGCTTCTGGAGTTTTACATCAAGTGCAAGAAATGTGGTGAGTGAGATGCCAAAAAAGACATAGTGTTTAAGAGCTGATGAGCCCAGGTTTTCATTTCTCCAATTCCCCTTGCCTGGAAGACAGCTTGTTTTAGTAGCAAAACTATCCTGGCTGATCCTTAGTGAAGCCCCATAGGTTTTAACAATCAAGGTGATCTTAAAAACGTCTGTAAAATTCCTGATACCATCTACTGCATCTGCCAGTGCTGAAGTTATTTGAGTTTACTCTCAAGTTCTCCACAACTTAAGGTTTTATCACATGTCTTCTCAAACATTTACCTGGTAACACCAACGGTGCAGAGTTCATGTAAATTTTATCTCCATCTCATCTGCAGGCTGTTTGAATATGCATTGCTGCATTTATTCTCAATATGGGAATCTAAGGCTGGGGAGCATGGGGGATGTTTTGGGAGCACGGGATTTGCTGGGTTCCTGGCAGGCACTTTCATCTCTCCAGGCTTGAAGTTATCTTGGTTCTTTAGGGCTCTGCCTCTGCTTGTTCCTTGTCCTACACAAGGTGGGGTCTGGATCACGTTACAGGCACCAAAGGCTGACTTCTGCTTGCCTTGGGCTTGTGAACTGCTGGAATTTGGGGTTTCTGTGGCTGGCTGGGGTCTGACTGCTCTGGGAGGGGTTTCAGTGCCTGTTGGAATAAGTGCTGCCCCAGCCATGGCCCTGCGCCACCAGGATGCTGCTGGAAGCAGTGGCTCTGGGAATTCTAGAGGCAATTCCATCTGGGTCTTAGCCTCAGCTGCCAGCCCTACTGTACCAATTAAACTTTTGGGGGTCTTCTGATTGCAGGAATTTAAGCTGGTGGTCTATCTGAAACCACCTGCTATATGAATTCATCTTCCCCCCAGTCTCCCAAGGGAAAACTCTCTTTCAGGGAATTGTGAAAGGGAAAGGAGAGGTTCAGTCTCTGGGCAAAATGCAATCTGCTCTTTGGAGATGTCCCAGTGCTCACAGCTCCACATACCTCAAAATAATGGACTTCTGTCCTCTCTGTGTGTCTTCCACATCTGAAGTCTTTCTGCCAAGTTTTCTTATTCCCCGAATAAGAAATTGGGAAATTCTTATTTCCAATAAGAAATAATTTATAATATATAATTTATTTTTCCAATAAGAAATAATTATTTCCAATAAGAAATAACTTTTCATAAATAATAATTTCCAATAGGAAATAATTCTCTTTGTAGCAAATCCATGGTCAGGTTTGATTCTTTAGCTCTATGGGACAGGTAACCTCACTTTTCCTCCACATCTCTACCCCAGTTACTCCCATTCCTCATCTCTAAGCAGGACCACACCCTTTAGCAGTGATTCTCATGATAAAAGGACTTGCACTGGATATTTTCAGAAGGAATTGAACAAGATATACTGGAAAAGGTTGAACAAGTAGCTACTACTTTTTCTAAGTCTTCCTAAGAGTGATTGTACTTGTTTCAGGAGAGGGCTATGCCTACTCTCCTGCTGACTTTGCCAAGAATACGCACAGCTTTCCAAGGAAGAAGCTTACTGGAGGCATTGAGAGAGGAATAAGCAGATCCAAAGTGTTTGTCTTTCCTCTCACATGTCACCCATGGTTTCACACCTCTCTGCGTGAGACCAATAAAAACCCAAAGCAGGGATTAACATGAGGGATCAAATATGCTGGGCCAGCCTCCTGCAGGCTTTGTGGCACTGAAAGGTGGAACCAGGTGCTGCCAAGACAAAATGTGCTTCTCATACCTGTTAGTATTTCACTTTGGAAGGCGCTTTTAAAAAATGCATTGACTGCAAAGCTTTGGTGCAGGTGGTGGCAAACAACAGAGGGGTTTTTTTGTAAATGGTCTTGTCTCGAGGAACAGAGAGTGCCTGTCCCAGCCACAGGTTTGGGACACCCCTGGATTCTGAATGTGCCCCTCACCTAGACATGCCTCAGTTAGCACTAAATTTGGAAGACTTGAGCCCAAGATATGTAAAACATGTCTGGTCTGTGGCTGCAGACACTGGAACTAATCTGGAGTCTTGCTGGCAGTCTTGCCAGCACCTCAGGAGATGCAGAAGTGTGGGCAGCAAGCAGGCTGGAATGTTCTCAGCACACCCAGGGACAGCTCAGGGGCTGGCTGTGCAGCCCTGACTGCAAACCCAGGCTTCTCTTGCCATGAACAGGCAAGTTTTTAGAGTCACAACTCAACTCCTGTGCTCCTGGCCGTGCTCAGCTGTAAAACTCCCTGTCCACTGCAACTGCTTGGGTCATAAAAAGACCCCTCAAACACATTTTGCCAGAGTTTGGGTGTCTGTCCCTGCATTCTCTTTGGAACCCCAAGTGCCTTGGCCGAAGTTGCTGCTGCATTTTCAGCTGGGTGTGTTATTTTCCCCTCTGCTCTTTGCAAACAGAGTGCTGCAGTTAAGGAGGGCTGTGTAAGCACCCGCTGGATCAACATGTACCCGTGCTGGGTGAGCTCATCCTCTGAAGTGCAAGATGTCAGTGAGATGTAATGTAAGGAGCTTTTACTTTTTTTATTTTTTTTCATCCGCTCTTTGCCATTTCAAAGAATCAGAATGCCCACTGCAATAACAATGCTACATCTTCCCTTCACTTAGCACCTTTAATGGAGCACACTTTATTTTAGAAAGCCATAAAACACCAGGCTTAGCACGGCCATAGCCTGGCATGGTTTATTTTCCTCTCTTTGGTTTCAGATAGAACCAACGCAGCACATGTAAAACAAGGAAGGTTAAAATAAACAATCAGATTTATTTTACTCGCTTTTAAAAATATTTAAAGACTTTTGTGGATTTATAACTGTAGCAGTAACAGTTTCTGCCTTATGTCATGAGGGGAAAGTTATGGCTTTGTTTGAAACTGCACAAGAAACACCATTGTAAGAGATACATGAGTCAGGCATTGCCATTAGTCAGTGCATATTCAC
>NW_027095291.1:0-25929 GCF_029207755.1 Chamaea fasciata | reverse complement strand
AGGAACACCATGGGCACGCCCAGGGACACCTAGGGCACCCCCAGAGACACTGAGGGCCCAGCCAGGGCACCATAGGGACACCCAGGGCACCCCCAGGGACACCGAGGGGACAGCCAGGGCACCCTAGGGACAGTCAGGGCACCCCCAGGGACACCTAGGGGACAGGCAGGGCACCCCCAGGGACACCTAGGGGATACCCAGGGGCCCCCCAGGGACACCTAGGGGACAGCCAGGGAACCCCAGGAACACCATGGGCACGCCCAGGGACACCTAGGGCACCCCCAGAGACACTGAGGGCCCAGCCAGGGCACCATAGGGACACCCAGGGCACCCCCAGGGACACCGAGGGGACACCCAGGGCCCCCCCAGGGACACCTAGGGGACAGCCAGGGAACCCGAGGGACACCCTGGGCACCCCCAGGGACACCTAGGGGACAGCCAGGGCCCCCCCAGGGACACCTAGGGGACAGCCAGGGCACTCCAGGGACAGCCAGGGCACCCCCAGGGACACCTAGGGGGACAGCCAGGGCACCTAGGGGACACCAGGGCACCCCCAGGGCACCCCAGGGACCCACAGGGCACCCCCAGGGACACCTAGGGGACAGCCAGGGCACCCCCAGGGACACCCAGGGCACCCCCAGGGACACCTAGGGGACAGCCAGGGCACCCCCAGGGACACCCAGGGCACCCCCAGGGACACCAAGGGGACAGCCAGGGCACCCCAGGGACACCCAGGGCACCCCCAGGGAAACCTAGGGGACAGGCAGGGCACCCCAGGGACACCTAGAGGACAAGCAGGGCACCCCAGGGCACCCCAGGGACACCCAGGGCTCCCCCAGGGACACCAAGGGGACAGCCAGAACACCCCAAGGACAGCCAGGGCACCCCCAGGGACACCCAGGGCACCCCCAGGGACACCTAGGGGACAAGCAGGGAACCCCCAGGGACACCTAGGGGACAGGCAGGGCACCCCCAAAGCACCCCAGGGACACCCAGGGCACCACCAGGAACACCAAGGGGACAGCCAGGGCACCCCAGGGAAACCCACGGGCACCCCCAACGACACCTAGGGGACAGGCAGGGCACCCCCAGGGACACCTAGGGGACAGCCAGGGCACCCCCAGGGACACCGAGGGAAAAGCCAGGGCACCCCCAGGGACAACTAGGGGAAGGCAGGACACCCCCAGGAACACCTAGGGAACAGCCAGGGCACCACCAGGGACATTTAGGGGACAGCCAGGGCACTCCAGGGACACCCAGGGCACCCCCAGGGACACCTAGGGGACAGCCAGGGCACCCCCAGGGACACCCAGGGCACCCACAGGGACACCATGGGGACAGCCAGGGCACCCCAGGGACACCCAGGGCACCCCCAGGGACACCAAGGGGACAGCCAGGGCACCCCAGGGAAACCACGGGCACCCCCAACGACACCTAGGGGACAGGCAGGGCACCCCCAGGGACACCTAGGGGACAGCCAGGGCACCCCCAGGGACACCGAGGGAAAAGCCAGGGCACCCCCAGGGACATTTAGGGGACAGCCAGGGCACTCCAGGGACACCCAGGTCACCCCCAGGGACACCTAGGGGACAGGCAGGGCACCCCAGGGACACCGAGGGGACAGCCAGGGCACACCCAGGGACACCTAGAGGACAAGCAGGGCACCCCAGGGCACCCCAGGGACACCCAGGGCTCCCCCAGGGACACCAAGGGGACAGCCAGAACACCCCAAGGACAGCAAGGGCACCCCCAGGGACACCCAGGGCACCCCCAGGGACACCTAGGGGACAGCCAGGGCACCTAGGGGACACCAGGGCACCCCCAGGGCACCCCAGGGACCCACAGGGCACCCCCAGGGACACCTAGGGGACAGCCAGGGCACCCCCAGGGACACCCAGGGCACCCCCAGGGACACCTAGGGGACAGCCAGGGCACCCCCAGGGACACCCAGGGCACCCCCAGGGACACCAAGCGGACAGCCAGGGCACCCCAGGGACACCCAGGGCACCCCCAGGGAAACCTAGGGGACAGGCAGGGCACCCCAGGGACACCGAGGGGACAGACAGGGCACCCCCAGGGACACCTAGAGGACAAGCAGGGCACCCCCAGGGCACCCCAGGGACACCCAAAGCTCCCCCAGGGACACCAAGGGGACAGCCAGAACACCCCAAGGACAGCCAGGGCACCCCCAGGGACAGCCAGGGCACCCCCAGGGACACCGAGGGAAAAGCCAGGGCACCCCCAGGGACATTTAGGGGACAGCCAGGGCACTCCAGGGACACCCAGGTCACCCCCAGGGACACCTAGGGGACAGGCAGGGCACCCCAGGGACACCGAGGGGACAGCCAGGGCACACCCAGGGACACCTAGAGGACAAGCAGGGCACCCCAGGGCACCCCAGGGACACCCAGGGCTCCCCCAGGGACACCAAGGGGACAGCCAGAACACCCCAAGGACAGCCAGGGCACCCCCAGGGACACCCAGGGCACCCCCAGGGACACCTAGGGGACAAGCAGGGAACCCCCAGGGACACCTAGGGGACAGGCAGGGCACCCCAGGGACACCTAGGGGACAGCCAGGGCCCCCCCAGGGACACCTAGGGGACAGGCAGGGCACCCCCAAGCACCCCCAGGGACACCCAGGGCACCACCAGGAACACCAAGGGGACCTCCAGGGCACCCCCAGGGACACCCAGGGCACGCCCAGGGACACCTAGGGGACAGGCAGGGCACCCCCAGGGACACCGAGGGGAAAGCCAGGGCACACCCAGGGACAACTAGGGGAAGGCAGGACACCCCCAGGGACACCTAGGGGACAGCCAGGGCACCCCCAGGGACATTTAGGGGACAGCCAGGGCACTCCAGGGACACCCAGGGCACCCCCAGGGACACCTAGGGGACAGCCAGGGCACCCCCAGGGACACCCAGGGCACCCACAGGGACACCATGGGGACAGCCAGGGCACCCCAGGGACACCCAGGGCACCCCCCAGGGACACCAAGGGGACAGCCAGGGCACCCCAGGGAAACCACGGGCACCCCCAACGACACCTAGGGGACAGGCAGGGCACCCCCAGGGACACCTAGGGGACAGCCAGGGCACCCCCAGGGACACCGAGGGAAAAGCCAGGGCACCCCCAGGGACATTTAGGGGACAGCCAGGGCACTCCAGGGACACCCAGGTCACCCCCAGGGACACCTAGGGGACAGGTAGGGCACCCCCAGGGACACCTAGGGGACAGCCAGGGCACTCCAGGGACAGCCAGGGCACCCCAGGGACACCGAGGGCACAGCCAGGGCACCCTAGAGACAGCCAGGGCACCCCCAGAGACACAGAGGGCACAGCCAGGGCACCCTAGGGACAGTCAGGGCACCCCCAGGGACACCTAGGGGACAGGCAGGGCACCCCCAGGGACACCTAGGGGACACCCAGGGGCCCCCCAGGGACACCTAGGGGACAGCCAGGGAACCCAGGAACACCATGGGCACGCCCAGGGACACCTAGGGCACCCCCAGAGACACTGAGGGCCCAGCCAGGGCACCATAGGGACACCCAGGGCACCCCCAGGGACACCAAGGGGACAGCCAGGGCACCCTAGGGACAGCCATGGCACCCTAGGGACACCCAGGGCACCCCAGAGACACCGAGGGCACAGCCAGAGCACCCTAGGGACAGCCAGGGCACCCCCCGGGACACCTAAGGGACAGGCAGGGCACCTCCAGGGACAGCCAGGGTACCCCCAGGGCAGCCCAGGGACACCCAGGGCAACCCCAGGGACACCTAGGGACAGTCAGGGCACCCCCAGGGCCACCTAGGGGACAGCCAGGGCACCCCAGGCACAGCGAGGTCACCCCCAGGGACACCCAGGGCACCCGCAGGGACACCTAGGGGACAGCCAGGGCATCCCCAGGGACACCCTTGGCACCCCCAGGGACACCTAGGGGAGGGGCAGGGCACCCCCAGGGACACCTAGGGGACAGACAGGGCACCCCCAGGGACACCTAGGGGACAGCCAGGGCACCCCGAGGGACACGAGCGCACCCCAAGGGACACCTAGGAAACAGCCAGGGCACTCCAGGGACACTCAGGGCACCCCCAGGGACACCTAGGGGACACCCAAAGCACCCCCAGGGACATGTAGGGGACAGCCAGGGCACCCCAGGGACACCCTGGGCGCCCCCAGGGACACCTAGGGGACAGGCAGGGCACCCCCAGAGACCCCTAGGGGACAGCCAGGGCACCCCGAGGGACACCAGGGCACCCCCAGGGACACCTAGGGGAGAGACGGGGAACCCCAGAGACACACTGTGCAACCCCAGGGACACCTAGGGGTCAGCCAGGGCCCCGCCCGGGACACCTAGGGGACAGCCAGGGTACCCCCAGGGACACCCAGGGCACCCGCAACGACACCTAGGGGACAGGCAGGGCACCCCCAGGGACACTGACGGGACAGCCAGGGCACCCCCAGGGACACCTAGGGGACAGCCAGGGCACCCCAGGGACACGCAGGGCACCCCCAGGGGACACCTAGGGTACAGCCATGGCACCCCAGGGACACCCAGGGCACCCCCAGGGACACCGAGTCACAGCCAGGGCCCCCCCAGGGACACCCAGGGCACCCCCAGGGACACCTAGGGAACAGCCAGGGCATCCCCAGGGACACCCAGGGCACCCCCAGGGACACCTAGAGGACAGCCAGGGCACCCGCAGGGACACTTAGGGGACAGGCAGGGCACCCCCAGGGACACCAAGGGGACAGCCAGAACACCCCAAGGACAGCCAGGGCACCCCCAGGGACACCCAGGGCACCCCCAGGGACACCTAGGGGACAAGCAGGGAACCCCCAGGGACACCTAGGGGACAGCCAGGGCACTCCAGGGACAGCCAGGGCACCCCAGGGACACCGAGGGCACAGCCAGGGCACCCTAGAGACAGCCAGGGCACCCCCAGAGACACAGAGGGCACAGAGAGGGCACCCAAGAGACAGTCAGGGCACCCCCAAGGACACCTAGGGGACAGGCAGGGCACCCCCAGGGACACCTAGGGGACACCCAGGGCCCCCCAAGGGACACCTAGGGGACAGCCAGGGAACCCCAGGAACACCATGGGCACGCCCAGGGACACCTAGGGCACCCCCAGAGACACTGAGGGCCCAGGCAGGGCACCCTAGGGACAGCCAGGGCACCCCCAGGGACACGTAGGGGACAGCCAGGGCACCATAGGGACACCCAGGGCACCCCCAGGGACACCGAGGGGACAGCCAGGGCACCCTAGGGACAGCCATGGCACCCTAGGGACACCCAGGGCACCCCCAGAGACACCGAGGGCACAGCCAGGGCACCCTAGGGACAGCCAGGGCACCCCCAGGGACACCTAAGGGAGAGGCAGGGCACCTCCAGGGACAGCCAGGGTACCCCCAGGGCACCCCAGGGACACCCAGGGCACCCCCAGGGACACCTAGGGACAGTCAGGGCACCCCAGGGACACCTAGGGGACAGCCAGGGCACCCTAGGGACAGCCAGGGCACCCCGAGGGACACCTAGGGCACCCCCAGGGACATCGAGGGACAGCCAGGAACCCCCTGGGACAGCCAGCTCACCCCCACGGCCGCCTCCACCTCCAGGAGCGATCAAAACCCTCCTCTGGTTCATTGATGCCTCAAATGGGCCGCCCAAACCTCCCGAATACCCCTCAAAGCACCCAAAGCAGCCCCCAGGACTCCCCCCAGACCCCCCACAACCCAAAAACCCCCTCCACGACAACTCAGGACCCCCAGGATCCCCCCAAATCCGCGCCCCCCTCACCCTGAGGTCCCGTTTGAGCCGCTCCACGTTGCGGACAGGCACCAGCTCATCAAGCCCCAAGCACCAACACCTGCGGGACTGGGATGGACTGAGAGCACTGGGAGGGTGACCAGAGAAACCTGGGATGGACAAAGAGTGGACTGGGATGAACTGGGATGAACTGGCAGGCGTGTGGGGGTCCATGGTGGCCACTCGGTGCCTTACTGGTCTATACTGGGATGGGTCGGATGGCCCCAGGGGAGGGGGTGAGGCCACAATGGTCCAGACTGGGAGGGGAGTCACCATGGCGCCGGAGGCGGAGTCGAGGATACGAGCGAGGCAAGGACACCTAGGGGACAGCCAGGGCCTCCCAAGGGACACCCAGGGCACCCCGAGGGACACCTAGGGGACAGCCAGGGACACCCAGGGACACCCTGTGCACCCCCAGGGACACCTAGGGGACAGCCAGGGCCCCCCCCGGGACACCTAGGGGACAGCCAGGGAACCCCAGGGACACCCTGTGCACGCCCAGGGACACCCAGGGCACACCCAGGGACACCTAGGGGACAGCCAGGGCACCCCCAGGGACACCTAGGGGACAGGCAGGGCAACTACAGGGACACCTAGGGGACAGCCAGAGCACCCCAAGGACAGCCTGGTCACCCCCAGGGACACCTAGGGGACAGCCAGGGCACCCCAGGGACACCAAGGGGACACCCAGGGCACCCCCAGGGACACCTAGGGGACAGCCAGGGCACCCCGAGGGACAGGGAGGGCACCCCCAGGGACACCTACGGGACAGCAAGGGCACCCCCAGGGACACCCTGGGCACCCCCAGGGACACCTAGGGGACAGCAAGGGCACCCCCAGGGACACCCTGGGCACCCCCAGGGACACCTAGGGGACAGCCAGGGCACCCTAGGGACAGCCAGGGCACCCCGAGGGACACTGACGGGACAATCAGGGCACCCCAGGGACACCTAGGGCACAGCCAGGGCACCCTAGGGACACCTAAGGGACACCCTGGGCACCCCCAGGGACACCAAGGGGACCCCCAGGGACACCTAGGGGACAGCCAGGGCACCCCAGGGACAGCGAGGGCACCCCCAGGGACACCTAGGGGACCTCCAGGGAACCCCAGGGACACGTACGGGACAGCCAGGGAACCCCACTGACACCCTGTGCACCCCCAGGGACACCCAGGGCCCCCCCAGGGACACCTAGGGGACAGCCAGGGAACCCGAGGGACACCCTGGGCACCCCCAGGGACACCTAGGGGACAGCCAGGGCTCCCCCAGGGACACCTAGGGGACAGCCAGGGCACTCCAGGGACAGCCAGGGCACCCCCAGGGACACCTAGGGGACAGCCAGGGCACCTAGGGGACACCAGGGCACCCCCAGGGCGCCCCAGGGACCCACAGGGCACCCCCAGGGACACCTAGGGGACAGCCAGGGCACCCCCAGGGACACCCAGGGCACCCCCAGGGACACCTAGGGGACAGCCAGGGCACCCCCAGGGACACCCAGGGCACCCCCAGGGACACCAAGCGGACAGCCAGGGCACCCCAGGGACACCCAGGGCACCCCCAGGGAAACCTAGGGGACAGGCAGGGCACCCCAGGGACACCGAGGGGACAGCCAGGGCACCCCCAGGGACACCTAGAGGACAAGCAGGGCACCCCCAGGGCACCCCAGGGACACCCAGGGCTCCCCCAGGGACACCAAGGGGACAGCCAGAACACCCCAAGGACAGCCAGGGCACCCCCAGGGACACCCAGGGCACCCCCAGGGACACCTAGGGGACAAGCAGGGAACCCCCAGGGACACCTAGGGGACAGGCAGGGCACCTCAGGGACACCTAGGGGACAGCCAGGGCCCCCCCAGGGACACCTAGGGGACAGGCAGGGCACCCCCAGGGCACCCCAGGGACACCCAGGGCACCACCAGGAACACCAAGGGGACCTCCAGGGCACCCCCAGGGACACCCAGGGCACCCCCAGGGACACCTAGGGGACAGGCAGGGCACCCCCAGGGACACCGAGGGGAAAGCCAGGGCACCCCCAGGGACAACTAGGGGAAGGCAGGACACCCCCAGGGACACCTAGGGGACAGCCAGGGCACCCCCAGGGACATTTAGGGGACAGCCAGGGCACTCCAGGGACACCCAGGGCACCCCCAGGGACACCTAGGGGACAGCCAGGGCACCCCCAGGGACACCCAGGGCACCCACAGGGACACCATGGGGACAGCCAGGGCACCCCAGGGACACCCAGGGCACCCCCAGGGACACCAAGGGGACAGCCAGGGCACCCCAGGGAAACCACGGGCACCCCCAACGACACCTAGGGGACAGGCAGGGCACCCCCAGGGACACCTAGGGGACAGCCAGGGCACCCCCAGGGACACCGAGGGAAAAGCCAGGGCACCCCCAGGGACATTTAGGGGACAGCCAGGGCACTCCAGGGACACCCAGGTCACCCCCAGGGACACCTAGGGGACAGGCAGGGCACCCCCAGGGACACCTAGGGGACAGCCAGGGCACTCCAGGGACAGCCAGGGCACCCCAGGGACACCGAGGGCACAGCCAGGGCACCCTAGGGACAGTCAGGGCACCCCCAGGGACACCTAGGGGACAGGCAGGGCACCCCCAGGGACACCTAGGGGACACCCAGGGGCCCCCCAGGGACACCTAGGGGACAGCCAGGGAACCCCAGGAACACCATGGGCACGCCCAGGGACACCTAGGGCACCACCAGAGACACTGAGGGCCCAGCCAGGGCACCATAGGGACACCCAGGGCACCCCCAGGGACACGTAGGGGACAGCCAGGGCACCATAGGGACACCCAGGGCACCCCCAGGGACACCGAGGGGACAGCCAGGGCACCCTAGGGACAGCCATGGCACCCTAGGGACACCCAGGGCACCCCCAGAGACACCGAGGGCACAGCCAGGGCACCCTAGGGACAGCCAGGGCACCCCCAGGGACACCTAAGGGACAGGCAGGGCACCTCCAGGGACAGCCAGGGTACCCCCAGGGCACCCCAGGGACACCCAGGGCACCCCCAGGGACACCTAGGGACAGTCAGGGCACCCCAGGGACACCTAGGGGACAGCCAGGGCACCCTAGGGACAGCCAGGGCACCCCGAGGGACACCTAGGGCACCCCCAGGGACATCGAGGGACAGCCAGGAACCCCCTGGGACAGCCAGCTCACCCCCACGGCCGCCTCCACCTCCAGGAGCGATCAAAACCCTCCTCTGGTTCATTGATGCCTCAAATGGGCCGCCCAAACCTCCCGAATACCCCCCAAAGCACCCAAAGCAGCCCCCAGGACTCCCCCCAGACCCCCCACAACCCAAAAACCCCCTCCACGACAACTCAGGACCCCCAGGATCCCCCCAAATCCGCGCCCCCCTCACCCTGAGGTCCCGTTTGAGCCGCTCCACGTTGCGGACAGGCACCAGCTCATCAAGCCCCAAGCATCAACACCTGCGGGACTGGGATGGACTGAGAGCACTGGGAGGGTGACCAGAGAAACCTGGGATGGACAAAGAGTGGACTGGGATGAACTGGGATGAACTGGCAGGCGTGTGGGGGTCCATGGTGGCCACTCGGTGCCTTACTGGTCTATACTGGGATGGGTCGGATGGCCCCAGGGGAGGGGGTGAGGCCACAATGGTCCAGACTGGGAGGGGAGTCACCATGGCGCCGGAGGCGGAGTCGAGGATACGAGTGAGGCAAGGACACCTAGGGGACAGCCAGGGCCCCTCAAGGGACACCCAGGGCACCCCGAGGGACACCTAGGGGACAGCCAGGGAACCCCAGGGACACCCTGTGCACCCCCAGGGACACCTAGGGGACAGCCAGGGCCCCCCCCGGGACACCTAGGGGACAGCCAGGGAACCCCAGGGACACCCTGTGCACGCCCAGGGACACCCAGGGCACACCCAGGGACACCTAGGGGACAGCCAGGGCACCCCCAGGGACACCTAGGGGACAGGCAGGGCAACTACAGGGACACCTAGGGGACAGCCAGAACACCCCAAGGACAGCCTGGTCACCCCCAGGGACACCTAGGGGACAGCCAGGGCACCCCAGGGACACCAAGGGGACACCCAGGGCACCCCCAGGGACACCTAGGGGACAGCCAGGGCACCCCGAGGGACAGGGAGGGCACCCCCAGGGACACCTACGGGACAGCAAGGGCACCCCCAGGGACACCCTGGGCACCCCCAGGGACACCTAGGGGACAGCCAGGGCACCCTAGGGACAGCCAGGGCACCCCGAGGGACACTGACGGGACAACCAGGGCACCCCAGGGACACCTAGGGCACAGCCAGGGCACCCTAGGGACACCTAAGGGACACCCTGGGCACCCCCAGGGACACCAAGGGGACCCCCAGGGACACCTAGGGGACAGCCAGGGCACCCCAGGGACAGCGAGGGCACCCCCAGGGACACCTAGGGGACCTCCAGGGAACCCCAGGGACACGTACGGGACAGCCAGGGAGCCCCACTGACACCCTGTGCACCCCCAGGGACACCCAGGGCCCCCCCAGGGACACCTAGGAGACAGCCAGGGAACCCGAGGGACACCCTGGGCACCCCCAGGGACACCTAGGGGACAGCCAGGGCCCCCCCAGGGACACCTAGGGGACAGCCAGGGCACTCCAGGGACAGCCAGGGCACCTCCAGGGACACCTAGGGGACAGCCAGGGCACCTAGGGGACACCAGGGCACCCCCAGGGCACCCCAGGGACCCACAGGGCACCCCCAGGGACACCTAGGGGACAGCCAGGGCACCCCCAGGGACACCCAGGGCACCCCCAGGGACACCTAGGGGACAGCCAGGGCACCCCCAGGGACACCCAGGGCACCCCCAGGGACACCAAGGGGACAGCCAGGGCACCCCAGGGACACCCAGGGCACCCCCAGGGAAAACTAGGGGACAGGCAGGGCACCCCAGGGACACCGAGGGGACAGCCAGGGCACCCCCAGGGACACCTAGAGGACAAGCAGGGCACCCCCAGGGCACCCCAGGGACACCCAGGGCTCCCCCAGGGACACCAAGGGGACAGCCAGAACACCCCAAGGACAGCCAGGGCACCCCCAGGGACACCCAGGGCACCCCCAGGGACACCTAGGGGACAAGCAGGGAACCCCCAGGGACACCTAGGGGACAGGCAGGGCACCCCAGGGACACCTAGGGGACAGGCAGGGCACCCCCAGGGCACCCCAGGGACACCCAGGGCACCACCAGGAACACCAAGGGGACCTCCAGGGCACCCCCAGGGACACCCAGGGCACCCCCAGGGACACCTAGGGGACAGGCAGGGCACCCCCAGGGACACCGAGGGGAAAGCCAGGGCACCCCCAGGGACAACTAGGGGAAGGCAGGACACCCCCAGGGACACCTAGGGGACAGCCAGGGCACCCCCAGGGACATTTAGGGGACAGCCAGGGCACTCCAGGGACACCCAGGGCACCCCCAGGGACACCTAGGGGACAGCCAGGGCACCCCCAGGGACACCCAGGGCACCCACAGGGACACCATGGGGACAGCCAGGGCACCCCAGGGACACCCAGGGCACCCCCAGGGACACCAAGGGGACAGCCAGGGCACCCCAGGGAAACCACGGGCACCCCCAACGACACCTAGGGGACAGGCAGGGCACCCCCAGGGACACCTAGGGGACAGCCAGGGCACCCCCAGGGACACCGAGGGAAAAGCCAGGGCTCCCCCAGGGACATTTAGGGGACAGCCAGGGCACTCCAGGGACAGCCAGGGCACCCCCAGGGACACCTAGGGGACACCCAGGGCACCCCGAGGGACACCAGCGCACCCCCAGGGACACCTAGGTGACAGCCAGGGCACCCTAGGGACAGCCAGGGCACCCCCAGGGACACCTAGGGGACAGCCAGGGAACCCCAGGGACACCCAGGGGACAGGCAGAGCACCCCCAGGGACAGCCAGGGCACCCCCAGGGACACCTAGGGGACAGCCAGGGCACCCCAGGGACACGAAGGGGACAGCCAGGGCACCCCCAGGGACACCTAGGGGACAGCCAGGGCACCCCAAGGACGCCCAGGGCACACCCAGGGACACCTACGGGACAGCCTGGGCACCCCCAAGACACGAAGGGGACAGCCAGGGCACCCCCAGGGACACGCAGGGCACCCCCAGGGACACCTAGGGGACAGCCAGGGCACCCCGAGGGACACCAGGGCACCCCCAGAGACACATAGGGGACAGCCAGGGCACCCCCAGGGACACCTAGGGGACAGGCAGGGCAACTACAGGGACACCTAGGGGACAGCCAGGGCACCCCAGGGACACCAAGGGGACACCCAGGGCACCCCCAGGGACACCTAGGGGACAGCCAGGGCACCCCGAGGGACAGGGAGGGCACCCCCAGGGACACCTACAGGACAGCAAGGGCACCCCCAGGGACACCCTGGGCACCCCCAGGGACACCTAGGGGACAGCCAGGGCACCTTAGGGACAGCCAGGGCACCCCGAGGGACACTGACGGGACAACCAGGGCACCCCAGGGACACCTAGGGCACAGCCAGGGCACCCTAGGGACACCTAAGGGACACCCTGGGCACCCCCAGGGACACCAAGGGGACCCCCAGGGACACCTAGGGGACAGCCAGGGCACCCCAGGGACAGCGAGGGCACCCCCAGGGACACCTAGGGGACCTCCAGGGAACCCCAGGGACACGTACGGGACAGCCAGGGAACCCCACTGACACCCTGTGCACTCCCAGAGACACCCAGGGCCCCCCCAGGGACACCTAGGGGACAGCCAGGGAACCCGAGGGACACCCTGGGCACCCCCAGGGACACGTAGGGGACAGCCAGGGCCCCCCCAGGGACACCTAGGGGACAGCCAGGGCACTCCAGGGACAGCCAGGGCACCCCCAGGGACACCTAGGGGACAGCCAGGGCACCTAGGGGACACCAGGGCACCCCCAGGGCACCCCAGGGACCCACAGGGCCCCCCCAGGGACACCTAGGGGACAGCCAGGGCACCCCCAGGGACACCCAGGGCACCTTCAGGGACACCTAGGGGACAGCCAGGGCACCCCCAGGGACACCCAGGGCACCCCCAGGGACACCAAGGGGACAGCCAGGGCACCCCAGGGACACCCAGGGCACCCCCAGGGAAACCTAGGGGACAGGCAGGGCACCGCAGGGACACCGAGGGGACAGCCAGGGCACACCCAGGGACACCTAGAGGACAAGCAGGGCACCCCAGGGCACCCCAGGGACACCCAGGGCTCCCCCAGGGACACCAAGGGGACAGCCAGAACACCCCAAGGACAGCCAGGGCACCCCCAGGGACACCCAGGGCACCCCCAGGGACACCTAGGGGACAAGCAGGGAACCCCCAGGGACACCTAGGGGACAGGCAGGGCACCCCAGGGACACCTAGGGGACAGCCAGGGCCCCCCCAGGGACACCTAGGGGACAGGCAGGGCACCCCCAGGGACACCGAGGGGAAAGCCAGGGCACCCCCAGGGACAACTAGGGGAAGGCAGGACACCCCCAGGGACACCTAGGGGACAGCCAGGGCACCCCCAGGGACATTTAGGGGACAGCCAGGGCACTCCAGGGACACCCAGGGCACCCCCAGGGACACCTAGGGGACAGCCAGGGCACCCCCAGGGACACCCAGGGCACCCACAGGGACACCATGGGGACAGCCAGGGCACCCCAGGGACACCCAGGGCACCCCCAGGGACACCAAGGGGACAGCCAGGGCACCCCAGGGAAACCACGGGCACTCCCAACGACACCTAGGGGACAGGCAGGGCACCCCCAGGGACACCTAGGGGACAGCCAGGGCACCCCCAGGGACACCGAGGGAAAAGCCAGGGCACCCCCAGGGACATTTAGGGGACAGCCAGGGCACTCCAGGGACAGCCAGGGCACCCCCAGGGACACCTAGGGGACACCCAGGGCACCCCGAGGGACACCAGCGCACCCCCAGGGACACCTAGGTGACAGCCAGGGCACCCTAGGGACAGCCAGGGCACCCCCAGGGACACCTAGGGCACAGCCAGGGAACCCCAGGGACACCCAGGGGACAGGCAGAGCACCCCCAGGGACACCTAGGGGACAGCCAGGGCACCCCAGGGACGCCCAGGGCACACCCAGGGACACCTACGGGACAGCCTGGGCACCCCCAAGACACGAAGGGGACAGCCAGGGCACCCCCAGGGACACGCAGGGCACCCCCAGGGACACCTAGGGGACAGCCAGGGCACCCCGAGGGACACCAGGGCACCCCCAGAGACACATAGGGGACAGCCAGGGCACCCCCAGGGACACCTAGGGGACAGGCAGGGCAACTACAGGGACACCTAGGGGATAGCCAGGGCACCCCAGGGACACCAAGGGGACACCCAGGGCACCCCCAGGGACACCTAGGGGACAGCCAGGGCACCCCGAGGGACAGGGAGGGCACCCCCAGGGACACCTACGGGACAGCAAGGGCACCCCCAGGGACACCCTGGGCACCCCCAGGGACACCTAGGGGACAGCCAGGGCACCTTAGGGACAGCCAGGGCACCCCGAGGGACACTGACGGGACAACCAGGGCACCCCAGGGACACCTAGGGCACAGCCAGGGCACCCTAGGGACACCTAAGGGACACCCTGGGCACCCCCAGGGACACCAAGGGGACCCCCAGGGACACCTAGGGGACAGCCAGGGCACCCCAGGGACAGCGAGGGCACCCCCAGGGACACCTAGGGGACCTCCAGGGAACCCCAGGGACACGTACGGGACAGCCAGGGAACCCCACTGACACCCTGTGCACCCCCAGGGACACCCAGGGCCCCCCCAGGGACACCTAGGGGACAGCCAGGGAACCCGAGGGACACCCTGGGCACCCCCAGGGACACCTAGGGGACAGCCAGGGCCCCCCCAGGGACACCTAGGGGACAGCCAGGGCACTCCAGGGACAGCCAGGGCACCCCCAGGGACATCTAGGGGACAGCCAGGGCACCTAGGGGACACCAGGGCACCCCCAGGGCACCCCAGGGACCCACAGGGCCCCCCCAGGGACACCTAGGGGACAGCCAGGGCACCCCCAGGGACACCCAGGGCACCCCCAGGGACACCTAGGGGACAGCCAGGGCACCCCCAGGGACACCCAGGGCACCCCCAGGGACACCAAGGGGACAGCCAGGGCACCCCAGGGACACCCAGGGCACCCCCAGGGAAACCTAGGGGACAGGCAGGGCACCCCAGGGACACCGAGGGGACAGCCAGGGCACACCCAGGGACACCTAGAGGACAAGCAGGGCACCCCAGGGCACCCCAGGGACACCCAGGGCACCACCAGGAACACCAAGGGGACCTCCAGGGCACCCCCAGGGACACCCAGGGCACGCCCAGGGACACCTAGGGGACAGGCAGGGCACCCCCAGGGACACCGTGGGGAAAGCCAGGGCACACCCAGGGACACCTAGAGGACAAGCAGGGCACCCCCAGGGCACCCCAGGGACACCCAGGGCTCCCCCAGGGACACCAAGGGGACAGCCAGAACACCCCAAGGACAGCCAGGGCACCCCCAGGGACACCCAGGGCACCCCCAGGGACACCTAGGGGACAAGCAGGGAACCCCCAGGGACACCTAGGGGACAGGCAGGGCACCTCAGGGACACCTAGGGGACAGCCAGGGCCCCCCCAGGGACACCTAGGGGACAGGCAGGGCACCCCCAGGGCACCCCAGGGACACCCAGGGCACCACCAGGAACACCAAGGGGACCTCCAGGGCACCCCCAGGGACACCCAGGGCACCCCCAGGGACACCTAGGGGACAGGCAGGGCACCCCCAGGGACACCGAGGGGAAAGCCAGGGCACCCCCAGGGACAACTAGGGGAAGGCAGGACACCCCCAGGGACACCTAGGGGACAGCCAGGGCACCCCCAGGGACATTTAGGGGACAGCCAGGGCACTCCAGGGACACCCAGGGCACCCCCAGGGACACCTAGGGGACAGCCAGGGCACCCCAGGGACACCCAGGGCACCCACAGGGACACCATGGGGACAGCCAGGGCACCCCAGGGACACCCAGGGCACCCCCAGGGACACCAAGGGGACAGCCAGGGCACCCCAGGGAAACCACGGGCACCCCCAACGACACCTAGGGGACAGGCAGGGCACCCCCAGGGACACCTAGGGGACAGCCAGGGCACCCCCAGGGACACCGAGGGAAAAGCCAGGGCACCCCCAGGGACATTTAGGGGACAGCCAGGGCACTCCAGGGACACCCAGGTCACCCCCAGGGACACCTAGGGGACAGGCAGGGCACCCCCAGGGACACCTAGGGTACAGCCAGGGCACTCCAGGGACAGCCAGGGCACCCCAGGGACACCGAGGGCACAGCCAGGGCACCCTAGGGACAGTCAGGGCACCCCCAGGGACACCTAGGGGACAGGCAGGGCACCCCCAGGGACACCTAGGGGACACCCAGGGGCCCCCCAGGGACACCGAGGGGACAGCCAGGGAACCCCAGGAACACCATGGGCACGCCCAGGGACACCTAGGGCACCACCAGAGACACTGAGGGCCCAGCCAGGGCACCATAGGGACACCCAGGGCACCCCCAGGGACACGTAGGGGACAGCCAGGGCACCATAGGGACACCCAGGGCACCCCCAGGGACACCGAGGGGACAGCCAGGGCACCCTAGGGACAGCCATGGCACCCTAGGGACACCCAGGGCACCCCCAGAGACACCGAGGGCACAGCCAGGGCACCCTAGGGACAGCCAGGGCACCCCCAGGGACACCTAAGGGACAGGCAGGGCACCTCCAGGGACAGCCAGGGTACCCCCAGGGCACCCCAGGGACACCCAGGGCACCCCCAGGGACACCTAGGGACAGTCAGGGCACCCCAGGGACACCTAGGGGACAGCCAGGGCACCCTAGGGACAGCCAGGGCACCCCGAGGGACACCTAGGGCACCCCCAGGGACATCGAGGGACAGCCAGGAACCCCCTGGGACAGCCAGCTCACCCCCACGGCCGCCTCCACCTCCAGGAGCGATCAAAACCCTCCTCTGGTTCATTGATGCCTCAAATGGGCCGCCCAAACCTCCCGAATACCCCCCAAAGCACCCAAAGCAGCCCCCAGGACGCCCCCCAGACCCCCCACAACCCAAAAACCCCCTCCACGACAACTCAGGACCCCCAGGATCCCCCCAAATCCGCGCCCCCCTCACCCTGAGGTCCCGTTTGAGCCGCTCCACGTTGCGGACAGGCACCAGCTCATCAAGCCCCAAGCATCAACACCTGCGGGACTGGGATGGACTGAGAGCACTGGGAGGGTGACCAGAGAAACCTGGGATGGACAAAGAGTGGACTGGGATGAACTGGGATGAACTGGCAGGCGTGTGGGGGTCCATGGTGGCCACTCGGTGCCTTACTGGTCTATACTGGGATGGGTCGGATGGCCCCAGGGGAGGGGGTGAGGCCACAATGGTCCAGACTGGGAGGGGAGTCACCATGGCGCCGGAGGCGGAGTCGAGGATACGAGCGAGGCAAGGACACCTAGGGGACAGCCAGGGCCCCTCAAGGGACACCCAGGGCACCCCGAGGGACACCTAGGGGACAGCCAGGGAACCCCAGGGACACCCTGTGCACCCCCAGGGACACCTAGGGGACAGCCAGGGCCCCCCCCGGGACACCTAGGGGACAGCCAGGGAACCCCAGGGACACCCTGTGCACGCCCAGGGACACCCAGGGCACACCCAGGGACACCTAGGGGACAGCCAGGGCACCCCCAGGGACACCTAGGGGACAGGCAGGGCAACTACAGGGACACCTAGGGGACAGCCAGAACACCCCAAGGACAGCCTGGTCACCCCCAGGGACACCTAGGGGACAGCCAGGGCACCCCAGGGACACCAAGGTGACACCCAGGGCACCCCCAGGGACACCTAGGGGACAGCCAGGGCACCCCGAGGGACAGGGAGGGCACCCCCAGGGACACCTACGGGACAGCAAGGGCACCCCCAGGGACACCCTGGGCACCCCCAGGGACACCTAGGGGACAGCCAGGGCACCCTAGGGACAGCCAGGGCACCCCGAGGGACACTGACGGGACAACCAGGGCACCCCAGGGACACCTAGGGCACAGCCAGGGCACCCTAGGGACACCTAAGGGACACCCTGGGCACCCCCAGGGACACCAAGGGGACCCCCAGGGACACCTAGGGGACAGCCAGGGCACCCCAGGGACAGCGAGGGCACCCCCAGGGACACCTAGGGGACCTCCAGGGAACCCCAGGGACACGTACGGGACAGCCAGGGAGCCCCACTGACACCCTGTGCACCCCCAGGGACACCCAGGGCCCCCCCAGGGACACCTAGGGGACAGCCAGGGAACCCGAGGGACACCCTGGGCACCCCCAGGGACACCTAGGGGACAGCCAGGGCCCCCCCAGGGACACCTAGGGGACAGCCAGGGCACTCCAGGGACAGCCAGGGCACCTCCAGGGACACCTAGGGGACAGCCAGGGCACCTAGGGGACACCAGGGCACCCCCAGGGCACCCCAGGGACCCACAGGGCACCCCCAGGGACACCTAGGGGACAGCCAGGGCACCCCCAGGGACACCCAGGGCACCCCCAGGGACACCTAGGGGACAGCCAGGGCACCCCCAGGGACACCCAGGGCACCCCCAGGGACACCAAGGGGACAGCCAGGGCACCCCAGGGACACCCAGGGCACCCCCAGGGAAAACTAGGGGACAGGCAGGGCACCCCAGGGACACCGAGGGGACAGCCAGGGCACCCCCAGGGACACCTAGAGGACAAGCAGGGCACCCCCAGGGCACCCCAGGGACACC
The DNA here is from genome assembly GCF_029207755.1 of Chamaea fasciata. Classification (NCBI taxonomy): domain Eukaryota; kingdom Metazoa; phylum Chordata; class Aves; order Passeriformes; family Sylviidae; genus Chamaea; species Chamaea fasciata. Next base: position 7,276 of record NW_027095291.1, on the reverse strand, counting down.
CAGGGCTCCCCCAGGGACACCAAGGGGACAGCCAGAACACCCCAAGGACAGCCAGGGCACCCCCAGGGACACCCAGGGCACCCCCAGGGACACCTAGGGGACAAGCAGGGAACCCCCAGGGACACCTAGGGGACAGGCAGGGCACCCCAGGGACACCTAGGGGACAGCCACGCCCCCCCAGGGACACCTAGGGGACAGGCAGGGCACCCCCAGGGCACCCCAGGGACACCCAGGGCACCACCAGGAACACCAAGGGGACCTCCAGGGCACCCCCAGGGACACCCAGGGCACCCCCAGGGACACCTAGGGGACAGGCAGGGCACCCCCAGGGACACCGAGGGGAAAGCCAGGGCACCCCCCGGGACAACTAGGGGAAGGCAGGACACCCCCAGGGACACCTAGGGGACAGCCAGGGCACCCCCAGGGACATTTAGGGGACAGCCAGGGCACTCCAGGGACACCCAGGGCACCCACAGGGACACCATGGGGACAGCCAGGGCACCCCAGGGACACCCAGGGCACCCCCAGGGACACCAAGGGGACAGCCAGGGCACCCCAGGGAAACCACGGGCACCCCCAACGACACCTAGGGGACAGGCAGGGCACCCCCAGGGACACCTAGGGGACAGCCAGGGCACCCCCAGGGACACCGAGGGAAAAGCCAGGGCACCCCCAGGGACATTTAGGGGACAGCCAGGGCACTCCAGGGACAGCCAGGGCACCCCCAGGGACACCTAGGGGACACCCAGGGCACCCCGAGGGACACCAGCGCACCCCCAGGGACACCTAGGTGACAGCCAGGGCACCCTAGGGACAGCCAGGGCACCCCCAGGGACACCTAGGGGACAGCCAGGGAACCCCAGGGACACCCAGGGGACAGGCAGAGCACCCCCAGGGACAGCCAGGGCACCCCCAGGGACACCTAGGGGACAGCCAGGGCACCCCAGGGACACGAAGGGGACAGCCAGGGCACCCCCAGGGACACCTAGGGGACAGCCAGGGCACCCCAGGGACGCCCAGGGCACCCCCAGGGACACCTAGGGGACAGCCAGGGCACCCCGAGGGACACCAGGGCACCCCCAGAGACACATAGGGGACAGCCAGGGCACCCCCAGGGACACCTAGGGGACAGGCAGGGCAACTACAGGGACACCTAGGGGACAGCCAGGGCACCCCAGGGACACCAAGGGGACACCCAGGGCACCCCCAGGGACACCTAGGGGACAGCCAGGGCACCCCGAGGGACAGGGAGGGCACCCCCAGGGACACCTACGGGACAGCAAGGGCACCCCCAGGGACACCCTGGGCACCCCCAGGGACACCTAGGGGACAGCCAGGGCACCTTAGGGACAGCCAGGGCACCCCGAGGGACACTGACGGGACAACCAGGGCACCCCAGGGACACCTAGGGCACAGCCAGGGCACCCTAGGGACACCTAAGGGACACCCTGGGCACCCCCAGGGACACCAAGGGGACCCCCAGGGACACCTAGGGGACAGCCAGGGCACCCCAGGGACAGCGAGGGCACCCCCAGGGACACCTAGGGGACATCCAGGGAACCCCAGGGACACGTACGGGACAGCCAGGGAACCCCACTGACACCCTGTGCACCCCCAGGGACACCCAGGGCCCCCCCAGGGACACCTAGGGGACAGCCAGGGGAACCCGAGGGACACCCTGGGCACCCCCAGGGACACCTAGGGGACAGCCAGGGCCCCCCCAGGGACACCTAGGGGACAGCCAGGGCACTCCAGGGACAGCCAGGGCACCCCCAGGGACACCTAGGGGACAGCCAGGGCACCTAGGGGACACCAGGGCACCCCCAGGGCACCCCAGGGACCCACAGGGCCCCCCCAGGGACACCTAGGGGACAGCCAGGGCACCCCCAGCGACACCCAGGGCACCCCCAGGGACACCTAGGGGACAGCCAGGGCACCCCCAGGGACACCCAGGGCACCCCCAGGGACACCAAGGGGACAGCCAGGGCACCCCAGGGACACCCAGGGCACCCCCAGGGAAACCTAGGGGACAGGCAGGGCACCCCAGGGACACCGAGGGGACAGCCAGGGCACACCCAGGGACACCTAGAGGACAAGCAGGGCACCCCAGGGCACCCCAGGGACACCCAGGGCTCCCCCAGGGACACCAAGGGGACAAGCAGGGAACCCCCAGGGACACCTAGGGGACAGGCAGGGCACCCCAGGGACACCTAGGGGACAGCCAGGGCACCCCAGGGAAACCACGGGCACCCCCAACGACACCTAGGGGACAGGCAGGGCACCCCCAGGGACACCTAGGGGACAGCCAGGGCACCCCCAGGGACACCGAGGGAAAAGCCAGGGCACCCCCAGGGACATTTAGGGGACAGCCAGGGCACTCCAGGGACACCCAGGTCACCGCCAGGGACACCTAGGGGACAGGCAGGGCAACTACAGGGACACCTAGGGGACAGCCAGAGCACCCCAAGGACAGCCTGGTCACCCCCAGGGACACCTAGGGGACAGCCAGGGCACCCCAGGGACACCAAGGGGACACCCAGGGCACCCCCAGGGACACCTAGGGGACAGCCAGGGCACCCCGAGGGACAGGGAGGGCACCCCCAGGGACACCCAGGGCACCCACAGGGACACCATGGGGACAGCCAGGGCACCCCAGGGACACCCAGGGCACCCCCAGGGACACCAAGGGGACAGCCAGGGCACCCCAGGGAAACCACGGGCACTCCCAACGACACCTAGGGGACAGGCAGGGCACCCCCAGGGACACCTAGGGGACAGCCAGGGCACCCCCAGGGACACCGAGGGAAAAGCCAGGGCACCCCCAGGGACATTTAGGGGACAGCCAGGGCACTCCAGGGACAGCCAGGGCACCCCCAGGGACACCTAGGGGACACCCAGGGCACCCCGAGGGACACCAGCGCACCCCCAGGGACACCTAGGTGACAGCCAGGGCACCCTAGGGACAGCCAGGGCACCCCCAGGGACACCTAGGGCACAGCCAGGGAACCCCAGGGACACCCAGGGGACAGGCAGAGCACCCCCAGGGACACCTAGGGGACAGCCAGGGCACCCCAGGGACGCCCAGGGCACACCCAGGGACACCTACGGGACAGCCTGGGCACCCCCAAGACACGAAGGGGACAGCCAGGGCACCCCCAGGGACACGCAGGGCACCCCCAGGGACACCTAGGGGACAGCCAGGGCACCCCGAGGGACACCAGGGCACCCCCAGAGACACATAGGGGACAGCCAGGGCACCCCCAGGGACACCTAGGGGACAGGCAGGGCAACTACAGGGACACCTAGGGGATAGCCAGGGCACCCCAGGGACACCAAGGGGACACCCAGGGCACCCCCAGGGACACCTAGGGGACAGCCAGGGCACCCCGAGGGACAGGGAGGGCACCCCCAGGGACACCTACGGGACAGCAAGGGCACCCCCAGGGACACCCTGGGCACCCCCAGGGACACCTAGGGGACAGCCAGGGCACCTTAGGGACAGCCAGGGCACCCCGAGGGACACTGACGGGACAACCAGGGCACCCCAGGGACACCTAGGGCACAGCCAGGGCACCCTAGGGACACCTAAGGACACCCTGGCACCCCCAGGACACCAAGGGGACCCCCAGGGACACCTAGGGGACAGCCAGGGCACCCCAGGGACAGCGAGGGCACCCCCAGGGACACCTAGGGGACCTCCAGGGAACCCCAGGGACACGTACGGGACAGCCAGGGAACCCCACTGACACCCTGTGCACCCCCAGGGACACCCAGGGCCCCCCCAGGGACACCTAGGGGACAGCCAGGGAACCCGAGGGACACCCTGGGCACCCCCAGGGACACCTAGGGGACAGCCAGGGCCCCCCCAGGGACACCTAGGGGACAGCCAGGGCACTCCAGGGACAGCCAGGGCACCCCCAGGGACATCTAGGGGACAGCCAGGGCACCTAGGGGACACCAGGGCACCCCCAGGGCACCCCAGGGACCCACAGGGCCCCCCCAGGGACACCTAGGGGACAGCCAGGGCACCCCCAGGGACACCCAGGGCACCCCCAGGGACACCTAGGGGACAGCCAGGGCACCCCCAGGGACACCCAGGGCACCCCCAGGGACACCAAGGGGACAGCCAGGGCACCCCAGGGACACCCAGGGCACCCCCAGGGAAACCTAGGGGACAGGCAGGGCACCCCAGGGACACCGAGGGACAGCCAGGGCACACCCAGGGACACCTAGAGGACAAGCAGGGCACCCCAGGGCACCCCAGGGACACCCAGGGCACCACCAGGAACACCAAGGGGACCTCCAGGGCACCCCCAGGGACACCCAGGGCACGCCCAGGGACACCTAGGGGACAGGCAGGGCACCCCCAGGGACACCGTGGGGAAAGCCAGGGCACACCCAGGGACACCTAGAGGACAAGCAGGGCACCCCCAGGGCACCCCAGGGACACCCAGGGCTCCCCCAGGGACACCAAGGGGACAGCCAGAACACCCCAAGGACAGCCAGGGCACCCCCAGGGACACCCAGGGCACCCCCAGGGACACCTAGGGGACAAGCAGGGAACCCCCAGGGACACCTAGGGGACAGGCAGGGCACCTCAGGGACACCTAGGGGACAGCCAGGGCCCCCCCAGGGACACCTAGGGGACAGGCAGGGCACCCCCAGGGCACCCCAGGGACACCCAGGGCACCACCAGGAACACCAAGGGGACCTCCAGGGCACCCCCAGGGACACCCAGGGCACCCCCAGGGACACCTAGGGGACAGGCAGGGCACCCCCAGGGACACCGAGGGGAAAGCCAGGGCACCCCCAGGGACAACTAGGGGAAGGCAGGACACCCCCAGGGACACCTAGGGGACAGCCAGGGCACCCCCAGGGACATTTAGGGGACAGCCAGGGCACTCCAGGGACACCCAGGGCACCCCCAGGGACACCTAGGGGACAGCCAGGGCACCCCCAGGGACACCCAGGGCACCCACAGGGACACCATGGGACAGCCAGGGCACCCCAGGGACACCCAGGGCACCCCCAGGGACACCAAGGGGACAGCCAGGGCACCCCAGGGAAACCACGGGCACCCCCAACGACACCTAGGGGACAGGCAGGGCACCCCCAGGGACACCTAGGGGACAGCCAGGGCACCCCCAGGACACCGAGGGAAAAGCCAGGGCACCCCCAGGGACATTTAGGGGACAGCCAGGGCACTCCAGGGACACCCAGGTCACCCCCAGGGACACCTAGGGGACAGGCAGGGCACCCCCAGGGACACCTAGGGTACAGCCAGGGCACTCCAGGGACAGCCAGGGCACCCCAGGGACACCGAGGGCACAGCCAGGGCACCCTAGGGACAGTCAGGGCACCCCCAGGGACACCTAGGGGACAGGCAGGGCACCCCCAGGGACACCTAGGGGACACCCAGGGGCCCCCCAGGGACACCGAGGGGACAGCCAGGGAACCCCAGGAACACCATGGGCACGCCCAGGGACACCTAGGGCACCACCAGAGACACTGAGGGCCCAGCCAGGCACCATAGGACACCCAGGGCACCCCCAGGGACACGTAGGGGACAGCCAGGGCACCATAGGGACACCCAGGGCACCCCCAGGGACACCGAGGGGACAGCCAGGGCACCCTAGGGACAGCCATGGCACCCTAGGGACACCCAGGGCACCCCCAGAGACACCGAGGGCACAGCCAGGGCACCCTAGGGACAGCCAGGGCACCCCCAGGGACACCTAAGGGACAGGCAGGGCACCTCCAGGGACAGCCAGGGTACCCCCAGGGCACCCCAGGGACACCCAGGGCACCCCCAGGGACACCTAGGGACAGTCAGGGCACCCCAGGGACACCTAGGGGACAGCCAGGGCACCCTAGGGACAGCCAGGGCACCCCGAGGGACACCTAGGGCACCCCCAGGGACATCGAGGGACAGCCAGGAACCCCCTGGGACAGCCAGCTCACCCCCACGGCCCGCCTCCACCTCCAGGAGCGATCAAAACCCTCCTCTGGTTCATTGATGCCTCAAATGGGCCGCCCAAACCTCCCGAATACCCCCCAAAGCACCCAAAGCAGCCCCCAGGACGCCCCCCAGACCCCCCACAACCCAAAAACCCCCTCCACGACAACTCAGGACCCCCAGGATCCCCCCAAATCCGCGCCCCCCTCACCCTGAGGTCCCGTTTGAGCCGCTCCACGTTGCGGACAGGCACCAGCTCATCAAGCCCCAAGCATCAACACCTGCGGGACTGGGATGGACTGAGAGCACTGGGAGGGTGACCAGAGAAACCTGGGATGGACAAAGAGTGGACTGGGATGAACTGGGATGAACTGGCAGGCGTGTGGGGGTCCATGGTGGCCACTCGGTGCCTTACTGGTCTATACTGGGATGGGTCGGATGGCCCCAGGGGAGGGGGTGAGGCCACAATGGTCCAGACTGGGAGGGGAGTCACCATGGCGCCGGAGGCGGAGTCGAGGATACGAGCGAGGCAAGGACACCTAGGGGACAGCCAGGGCCCCTCAAGGGACACCCAGGGCACCCCGAGGGACACCTAGGGGACAGCCAGGGAACCCCAGGGACACCCTGTGCACCCCCAGGGACACCTAGGGGACAGCCAGGGCCCCCCCCGGGACACCTAGGGGACAGCCAGGGAACCCCAGGGACACCCTGTGCACGCCCAGGGACACCCAGGGCACACCCAGGGACACCTAGGGGACAGCCAGGGCACCCCAGGGACACCTAGGGGACAGGCAGGGCAACTACAGGGACACCTAGGGGACAGCCAGAACACCCCAAGGACAGCCTGGTCACCCCCAGGGACACCTAGGGGACAGCCAGGGCACCCCAGGGACACCAAGGTGACACCCAGGGCACCCCCAGGGACACCTAGGGGACAGCCAGGGCACCCCGAGGGACAGGGAGGGCACCCCCAGGGACACCTACGGGACAGCAAGGGCACCCCCAGGGACACCCTGGGCACCCCCAGGGACACCTAGGGGACAGCCAGGGCACCCTAGGGACAGCCAGGGCACCCCGAGGGACACTGACGGGACAACCAGGGCACCCCAGGGACACCTAGGGCACAGCCAGGGCACCCTAGGGACACCTAAGGGACACCCTGGGCACCCCCAGGGACACCAAGGGGACCCCCAGGGACACCTAGGGGACAGCCAGGGCACCCCAGGGACAGCGAGGGCACCCCCAGGGACACCTAGGGGACCTCCAGGGAACCCCAGGGACACGTACGGGACAGCCAGGGAGCCCCACTGACACCCTGTG
>NW_027095290.1:0-25945 GCF_029207755.1 Chamaea fasciata | reverse complement strand
GCGGAGGGCGTTTTTGGGGTCCCGGGGGGGGATTTGGGGTAAATTCGGAGGAATTTGGGATTTTTGGGGGGTCCCGATGATTTGGGGGGGGGTCTCTGACCTCTGACCCCTCCCCCAATTCCCTTCCAGGCCCCGCCGGAGCCGCCGGAGCGGGATGAGAGTGGCGGGTACGGCGGGCGGGGAGGGTCAAAATTCCCCCCGAAATCCCCCCCCCCCAAACCAGCCCGAAATCACCCCAAAACCACCCCAAAAATATTCCAAAAAAATTCCTTAATCAGCCCGAAATTCCCCCAAATCCCCTCAAAAACGCTCCAAAAAAATCCCCAAACCACCCAAAAAATACTCCAAAAAAAAAAAAATCAAAAATTTCCCCCCCCAAAACCCCAAACCACCCCCAAAAACACTTCAAAGAATTCCCCCCAAACCAGCCCGAAACGCCCCAAAACCGAATTTTCCCCCAAACGCTCAAAAATTTGGGCAAAAAACCCAAAACCCCCCAAAATTCCCCCAAAATCTTGAAAATTCCCACCAAAAAAAAAAAAAAAAAAGACCAAAAAATCAAATTTTTTCCCCCCAAAACGCTTGAAAAATTCCCACAAAAACCCCCCCAAATGATCCCAAAATTTTGGGGGGATTTGGGGAATTTTGGGGGAATTTTGGGGGAGTTTTCGGGGAATTTGGGGGGAATTTTTTGGTGATTTTCAGGGCGATTTTTGGGCTGTTTTGGGGCGATTTTTGGGGGCGATTTTTGGGATATTTTGGGCTGTTTTGGGGATATTTTCGGAGTGAATGTTGGGGCTGTTTTAGGAGTGATTTTGGGGTGATTTGGGGGTGATTTGGGGCTGTTTTGGGGCGATTTTTGGGGTGTATTTGGGGCTGTTTTGGGGGTATTTTTAGGGTAATTTTGGTCTGTTTTTGGGCTGATTTTGGGCTGTTTTGGGGCGGTTTCGGGGCTGTTTTAGGGGCGATTTTTTAGGGTAATTTCGAGGTGATTTGGGGCTGGTTTAGGGGGTGAATTTTGGGCTGGTTTTTTGGCAGTTTTTGGGGTAATTTTGGGCTCTTTTGGGGGTGTTTTTTTGGGGTATTTTTAGGGTGATTTGGGGCTCTTTTGGGGTGATTTTTGGGTGTATTTGCGGCTGTTTTTTGGGTATTTTTAGGGTAATTTTGGGCTGGTGTTTGGCTATTTTCGGGGTGATTTGGGGCAGTTTTGGGGCTGTCTTGCGTGTGATTTTGGGGGGATTTTTAGGGTGTTTCGGGGCGGTTTTGGGGTGATTTTTGGGGGTATTTTTGGGCTGTTTCGGGGCGGTTTTCGGGTGATTTTGGGGGTATTTTTAGGGTGTTTCGGGGCGGTTTTCGGGTGATTTTTGGGGTATTTTTGGGCTGTTTCGGGGCGGTTTTCGGGTGATTTTTGGGGTATTTTTAGGGTGTTTCGGGGCGGTTTTGGGGTGATTTTTGGGGTATTTTTAGGGTGTTTCGGGGCGGGTTTTGGGGTGATTTTTGGGGTATTTTTAGGGTGTTTCGGGGCGGTTTTGGGGTGATTTTGGGGGTATTTTGGGCTGTTTCGGGGCGGTTTTTGGGGTGATTTTTGGGGTATTTTTAGGGTGTTTTGGGGCGGTTTTGGGGTAATTTTGGGGGTATTTTTGGGCTGTTTCGGGGCGGTTTTGGGGGTGATTTTTTGGGGTATTTTTAGGGTGTTTCGGGGCGGTTTTGGGGTGATTTTGGGGGTATTTTGGGGCTGTTTCGGGGCGGTTTTCGGGTGATTTTTGGGGTATTTTTAGGGTGTTTCGGGGCGGTTTTGGGGTGATTTTTGGGGTATTTTTAGGGTGTTTCGGGGCGGTTTTGGGGTGATTTTTGGGGTATTTTGAGTGTATTTCGGGGCGGTTTTGGGGTGATTTTTGGGGTATTTTTTAGGGTGTTTCGGGGCGGTTTTGGGGGTGATTTTTGGGGTATTTTTAGGGTGTTTCGGGGCGGTTTTTGGGGTGATTTTTGGGGTATTTTTAGGGTGTTTCGGGGCGGTTTTGGGGTGATTTTTGGGGTATTTTTAGGGGTGTTTCGGGGCGGTTTTGGGGTGATTTTGTGGGGTATTTTTAGGGTGTTTCGGGGCGGTTTTGGGATGATTTTGGGGTATTTTTTGGGATGTTTTTGGGCTGTTTCGGGGCGGTTTTGGGGTGATTTTTGGGGTATTTTTAGGGTGTTTCGGGGCGGTTTTGGGGTGATTTTGGGGTATTTTGGGGCTGTTTCGGGGCGGTTTTGGGGGTGATTTTTGGGGTATTTTTAGGGTGTTTCGGGGCGGTTTTGGGGTGATTTTGGGGGTATTTTGGGGCTGTTTCGGGGCGGTTTTGGGGTGATTTTTGGGGTATTTTTAGGGTGTTTCGGGGCGGTTTTGGGGTGATTTTTGGGGTATTTTTCGTGTATTTCGGGGCGGTTTTCGGGTGATTTTTGGGGGTATTTTTAGGGTGTTTCGGGGCGGTTTTTCGGGTGATTTTTGGGGTGTTTCAGGAAGTTTTCCGGGTATTTCCGTCTCTCCCCCCCCCCCTCAGGCCCCCTCCGCCTCCTGGCCCTGGGGTGGCGTGGCCGCCCTGGCCTGGCTGGCGGTGACGTCACTGCTGGGCCCGCCCCGCGCCCCGCCCCCCACTGCTGCGGGCTGCTGCGGCGTGAGTGGTGGGAGGGGCAAAAGGGGGAGGGCAAAGGGGGGTGTGGCAAAGGGGGAGGGGGCAAAGAGGGAGGGGCAAAGGGGTGTGGTGAAGGGGGAGGGGCAAAGGGGGGGTGTGGCAAAGGGGGAGGGACAAAACGACCCCGGTTGGGGGAGGGGGCCAAGGGAGGAGGGGACCCCCAAACCAAAGCGGGGGAGGGGCGACCCCAAAAGTGATTTTGGGAGGGGGCGGGGCCTGAAAACCCGGGGGGGGGGAGGGAGAGCCCGAAATTGAATTGGGGGAGGGGCAGAGGGGGAGCTGGGATTGGGGGAGGGGCAAAGGGGTCGGGGGGGAGGGGTCGGGTAATGCCCAACCCCCTCCCCCCATGCAGGTGATGAGAACCCGCCCACGGCAGGTGAGGGGGGAGGGGCGGGTGGGGGAGGGGCCAAAATGTGGTGGGGGAGGGGGCCTGAGGGGTGTCTGATAATTGGGGGAGGGGCTGATGGTGGGGGAGGGGCCGAGAATGGGGGGATGGGGTGAGGGGTGGGGCGGCATTGTGTGTGGGAGGAGCCAATTAAATTGGGGGAGGGGCAAATGTGGGGGGAGGGGCCTAAACACGTGGGGGAGGGGCAAGAGTGAAGTGGGGGAGGGGGAAATTGTGAAAGGGGAGGGAGCAAAATGGCGATGGGGGAGGGGCACGTCAAATAAATTTGGGGGATTTGGGGGCTTTGGGGAGGATTTTGGGGGTTTTGGGGGATTTGGGGCGTTTTGGGGGATTTGAGGTTTTTTTTGAAGGATTTTGTGGTTTTTTGGGCGAATTTGGGTTTTTGGAGGGTTTGGGAGTTTTGGGGGATTTTGGGGGTTTTTTGGAGGATTTTGGGGCCATTTAAAACAGATTTTGGGGGAGTTTTTTTGCTTTAAAATTTCGGGGTTTTGGGGGGGATTTTGGGGGGTTTTTTTGCGTTTCAGGATTTTGGGGGGGGGGGGCGGGTCCCTCTGACCTCTGACCTTTGCCCCCGCCCACCCCCCAGCGCCCGCCCCCCCCGGTTCAAGTGCGGGCTCCCCCGGCCCTGCCCCCCCCGGCACTTCGCCTTCCGCGTCCTCAGCGGCGCCGCCAACGTGGTGGGGCCCCCGGATCTGCCTGGAGGGTAGAGAGTGAGTTAATTAGCGCTAATTAGTGCTAATTGGGGTTAATGACCGTTAATTCGGGTTAATTAATGGGGTAATTTGGGTTAATTAATGGGGTTAATGGGGGTGGGGAAGGGCCTATATACCTGCCTGGAGAGCAGACAGTGAGTTAATTAGCACTAATTAACGCTAATTGGCGTTAATTCAGTTAATTAATGGGGTTAATTTGGGCTGGGGGAGGGAGAGAGAGTGAGGCAGGAAAGGGTTAATGGGGGCTGGGGGAGGACCCAGGATCTGCCTGGAGGGCACGGAGTGAGTTAATTAGCGTTAATTAGCATTAATTTGGCCTAATGGGGGGCTGGGGGAGGGAAGAGAGTGAGGCAGGAGAGTGTTAATTGAGGTTAATTAATGGGGGTTAATTAATTGAGCTAATTGGGGTTAATTGTGGTGTGGGCAGGGCCAGCAGGGTCTGACCCCGCCCCCTCTCCCTCCCCCCCAGGTTAATGAGCAGCGTCAAGAACAACGTGGGGCGGGGCCTGAACATTGCCCTGGTCAACGGTGGGGGCGGGGCCCAAGGGGGCGGGGCCAGAGGGGGCGGGGCCCTGAACATCGCCCTGGTCAACGGTGGGGGCGGGGCCAAGGGGGGCGGGGCCAAAGGGGGGCGGGGCCTGAACATCGCCCTGGTCAACGGTGGGGGCGGGGCCAAGGGGGCGGGGCCTGAACGCCCAGATCAACTGTGGGGGCGGGGCTAAAGGGGGCGGGGGTCGGGCATGGCAAGGTGGGGGGAGGGCGAATTGGGATGAGAAGGGGTGGGGGAGGGGCAAGAGGAGGGGCGGGGAAGTATGGGGTGGGGGAGGGGCCAGATGGGCCGGGGGGTGGAGCTGATTGGGGGAGGGGCACAAAGGGGGAGGGGCAAATTGAGGTGGGGGAGGGGGGAGTCTCCCCTCCTGACCCCCCGCCCCCTCCCCCAGGGGGTCAGCGGGGAGCTGATCGCCGCCCAGGCCTTCGACATGTGGGCGGGGGGTGAGTGACCCCCAAAACCCCGAATTCCCAAACGCCCCCAGACCCCCCAATCCCCCAATCCCCCAAATCCCCAAATCCCCAAAATCCCCCAAATCCCCAAATCCCCAAAATCCCCAAATCCCCCAAATCCCCAAAATCCCCAAATCCCCAACCCCCCAAATCCCCCAATCCCCCAAATCCCCAAATCCCCCAATCCCCCAAATCCCCAAATCCCCCAAATCCCCAAATCCCCAAATCCCCAAATCCCCAAATCCCCCAAATCCCCAAAATCCCCAAATCCCCAAATCCCAAAATCCCCAAATCCCCCAAATCCCCAAATCCCCCAAATCCCCAAATCCCCAAATCCCCAAAATCCCCCAAATCCCCAAATCCTCAAATCCCCAAAATCCCCAAATCCTCAAATCCCCAAATCCCCAAAATCCCCAAATCCCCTCCCAGCCCCCCCCGGGACCCCCCAAATCCCCCCAAAAACCCCAATTCCCCCATTTTTGGGCTGATTTCCCCATTTTTGGGCCGATTTCCCCATTTTTGGGCTGATTTCCCCATTTTTGAGCAGATTTCCCCATTTTCGGGCTGATTTCCCCATTTTTGAGCAGATTTCCCCATTTTTGGGCCGATTTCCCCATTTTTGGAGCCGATTTCCCCATTTTTGGGCTGATTTCCCCATTTTTTGGGGCCGATTTCCCCATTTTTGGGCTGATTTCCCCGTTTTTGGGGCTGATTTCCCCATTTTTGGGGCTGATTTCCCCATTTTTGGGCCGATTTCCCCATTTTCGGGCTGATTTCCCCATTTTTGGGGCTGATTTCCCCAATTTTGGGCCGATTTCCCCATTTTTGGGGCTGATTTCCCCCAATTTTTGGGCCGATTTCCCCATTTTGGGGCTGATTTCCCCATTTTTTTGCCGATTTCCCCATTTTTGGGCCGATTTCCCCATTTTTGGGGCTGATTTCCTCATTTTTGGGGCCGATTTCCCCATTTTTGGGGCTGATTTCCCCAATTTTGGGCTGATTTCCCCATTTTTGGGGCTGATTTCCCCATTTTTGGGGCAGATTTCCCCATTTTTGGGCTGATTTCCCCATTTTTGGGCTGATTTCCCCCATTTTTGGGCTGATTTCCCCATTTTTGGGCCGATTTCCCCATTTTTGGGCTGATTTCCCCATTTTTGGGCTGATTTCCCCATTTTTGGGGCCGATTTCCCCCGTTTTTGGGCTGATTTCCCCCATTTTTGGGCTGATTTCCCCCATTTTTTGGGGCAGATTTCCCCATTTTTGGGGCTGATTTCCCCATTTTTGGGGCGATTTCCCCCATTTTGGGCTGATTTCCCCATTTTTGGGGCCGATTTCCCCCATTTTCGGGCTGATTTCCCCATTTTTGGGGCTGATTTCCCCATTTTTGGGCCGATTTCCCCATTTTTTGGGGCTGATTTCCCCATTTTGGGCCGATTTCCCCATTTTTGGGGCTGATTTCCCCATTTTTGGGCTGATTTCCCCATTTTTGGGCTGATTTCCCCATTTTAGGGCTGATTTCCCCATTTTTGGGGCCGATTTCCCCATTTTTGGGGCCGATTTCCCCATTTTTGGGACCGATTTCCCCATTTTGGGCCGATTTCCCCATTTTTGGGCTGATTTCCCCATTTTTGAGCAGATTTCCCCATTTTCAGGCCGATTTCCCCATTTTTGGGCTGATTTCCCCATTTTTGGGCTGATTTCCCCATTTTAGGGCTGATTTCCCCCATTTTTTTGCCGATTTCCCCATTTTTGGCCTGATTTCCCCATTTTTGGGCTGATTTCCCCATTTTAGGGCAGATTTCCCCATTTTTGGGCCGATTTCCCTATTTTTGGGCCGATTTCCCCATTTTTGTGGCCGATTTCCCCATTTTTGGGGCTGATTTCCCCATTTTGGGCCGATTTCCCCCATTTTTGGGCCGATTTCCCCCATTTTTGGGGCTGATTTCCCCATTTTGGGCCGATTTCCCCATTTTTGGGCCGATTTCCCCCATTTTTGGGCCGATTTCCCCATTTTTGGGCTGATTTCCCCATTTTTGGGCTGATTTCCCCATTTTTTGGGGCTGATTTCCCCATTTTTGGGGCCGATTTCCCCATTTTCAGGCCGATTTCCCCATTTTTTGGGGCTGATTTCCCCATTTTTTGGGCCCGATTTCCCCATTTTTGGGGCCGATTTCCCCATTTTTGGGCCGATTTCCCTATTTTTGGGCCGATTTCCCCATTTTTGTGGCCGATTTCCCCATTTTTGGGGCTGATTTCCCCATTTTGGGGCCGATTTCCCCATTTTTGGGCCGATTTCCCCATTTTTGGCCTGATTTCCCCATTTTGGGGCTGATTTCCCCATTTTTGGGCTGATTTCCCCATTTTTGGGGCTGATTTCCCCATTTTTGGGGCCGATTTCCCCATTTTCAGGCCGATTTCCCCATTTTTGGGGCTGATTTCCCCATTTTTTGGGCCGATTTCCCCGTTTTTGAGCAGATTTCCCCATTTTTGGGGCTGATTTCCCCATTTTTTGGGCTGATTTCCCCATTTTTGGGGCTGATTTCCCCCATTTTTGGGGCCGATTTCCCCATTTTCAGGCCGATTTCCCCATTTTTGGGGCTGATTTCCCCATTTTTTGGGCCGATTTCCCCGTTTTTGAGCAGATTTCCCCATTTTTGGGGCTGATTTCCCCATTTTTGGGCTGATTTCCCCATTTTCAGGCCGATTTCCCCGTTTTTGGGCCGATTTCCCCATTTTTTTGCTGATTTCCCCATTTTTGGGCTGATTTCCCCATTTTTTGGGCCGATTTCCCCATTTTTGAGCAGATTTCCCCATTTTTGGGGCCGATTTCCCCATTTTTTTGCTGATTTCCCCGTTTTTTTGCCGATTTCCCCGTTTTTGCCCCCCCAGACGTGGAGGATCTGCTCCGGTTCCTGCGGCCGCTGCACGAGGGGACCCTGGTGCTGGTGGCCTCCTACGACGACCCCGGCCACCAAGTGAGACCCTGGGCGGGGGGATTTGGGGGGTCCCGGGAGGGAAATTGGGGTCCTCTGATCCTCTGAGGGGGTTTTGGGGTCCCTGGGCGGATTTGGGGGGGTCCCTGGTGGAATTGAGGGGATTTAGGGGCTCCTGGAGGTCGGTTTGGGGGTCCCAGGGGAGGTTTAAGGGGTCCTGAGGGGGATTTGGGGGGTCCCCGATGGGAATTTGGGGGGTCCCTGTGGGGGTTTGGGGGTCCCAGAGGTGTTTTTTGGGGTCCCTGGGGAGGTTTAGGGGGGGGTCCCAGAATGGATTTCGGATCCTGAGGAGGTTTAGGGGGTCCCAGAGTTCGTTTCGGGGTCCCCGGGGGGGTTTGGGGTTCCCCCCATGGGGTTTTTTTGGGGTCCCCAGTTTGATTTTTGGGGTCCCTGGAGGAGGTTTTGGGATCCCTGAAGGATGTTCAGGGGTTTTTTCGGGGGGGAGGGGTCCCCGGGGAGGTTTTTTGGGGTCCCCCTGAGCCCCCCCGTGACCCCCCCACCCCCCCAGGCTGACGGAGGAGAGCCGGAGGATTTTTGGGGAGCTCGGCAGCGCCGTGGCCAAAGATTTGGGGTTCAGGGACAGCTGGGTGTTCGTGGGGGCCAAGGGGGTGCAGGACAGGAGCCCCTTCGAGCAGGTGAGGATTTGGGGGGATTTGGGGGGAATTTGGGGAATTTCGGGGGATTTTGGGGGGTTATAGGGTGATTTTGGGGGGATTTGGGGAGATTTTGGGGCGGTTACGGGAGGATTTGGGGGGGATTTCGGGTGGTTTGGGGGGATTTGGCGCAGTGGGGGGGGATTTGGGGGGTTATGGGGTGTTTTGGGGGACTTAAGAGGGGTTTGGGGGGACTGTGGGGCAGTTTTGGGGTTATGGGGTGGTTTAGGGGGCTCCATAGCCCCCCAAATCCCCCCAAATCCCCCCAAATCCCCCCAGATCCCCCCAGATCCCCCCATAACCCCAAATCTCCCTGCAGCACGTCCGGAACAGCCGCGGATCCAATAAATACGAGGGGTGGCCGGAGGCGCTGGAGTTGGGGGGCTGCGTCCCCCGGCGCCCCCCCGGGGTGACCCCAAAACCCCCCCGGGGTGACCCCAAAACCTCCCCCGGTGACCCCAAAACCCCCCGGGGTGACCCCAAAACCCCCCCGGGGTGACCCCAAAACCTCCCCCGGGGTGACCCCAAAACCCCCCGGGGTGACCCCAACCCCCCCAAGTGTCACCAAATAAAGGCCGGGAAGGTTCTGGAGCCTGGGGGAGTTTTGGGGGGGCTCTGCCCCATAAGTGACAAGAATTGGGGTCTGACTGCCCCCCAAGTGCCAGACGCGAGTCTGGACCCCCAATTGCCCTGGGGGGGCTGTGACCCCACAGGTGGGGGGGTCTCTGCCCCACAAGTGCCGGAGGCTCTGCCCCACAAGTGCCATGGGGGGGGTCTCTGCCCCACAAGTGCCATGGGGGGTCTCTGCCCCACAAGGGAGGGGCTCTGCCCCATAAGTTCCATGGGGGGGGGTCTCTGCCCCATAAGTTCCATGGGGGGTCTCTGCCCCATAAGTGCCATGGGGGGCTCTGCCCCATAAGTTCCATGGGGGGGGTCTCTGCCCCGCAAGGGAGGGGCTCTGCCCCATAAGTTCCATGGGGGGGTCTCTGCCCCACAAGTGCCTTTGGGGCTCTGCCCCATAAGTTCCATGGATGGGGGTCTCTGCCCCATAAGTTCCATGGGGGGGGGTCTCTGCCCCACAAGTGCCATGGGGGTCTCTGCCCCACAGGGGAGGGGCTCTGCCCCATAAGTTCCATGGTGGGGGGTCTCTGCCCCATAAGTTCCATGGTGGGGGGTCTCTGCCCCACAAGTGCCATGGGGGGCTCTGCCCCATAAGTTCCATGGGGGGGGTCTCTGCCCCATAAGTTCCATGGTGGGGGGTCTCTGCCCCATAAGTTCCATGGTGGGGGGTCTCTGCCCCATAAGTTCCATGGGGGGGTCTCTGCCCCACAAGTGCCATGGGGGGCTCTGCCCCATAAGTTCCATGGGGGGGGTCTCTGCCCCACAAGTGCCTTTGGGGCTCTTGGTCTCCGCAACCGATGACTTTACCCAATTAGACAAACACGGCTTATTATGAATGCTTAAAACCATTAAGATCACAGGCAATGACTAATTAACTAATTAACTAATTAATTCAAAGTGGGACTGGACTCATTGTTGTCATCACACCTGCAAGCGCCCTTTGCAGACACGATGCCAGGACACTGTGATTGTCCCCGGGGTGAATTTATGATAATTTGTGTCCCCGATTAAAACTGACACAGAATTTCACCTAATTAAAACCGACACATAATTAATTTTAGCTAATTAAACAAACCCGGCCTCCCTCGGCCACTGTCACTGACAGTGGCACGTCCGTCCCCAGCGACACAGAAACCAAAACGACACAAACTCTCACATTTACACACCTCAGGCTAATTATGAATAATTAAGGCCATTAAGGCCACGGACGAAGACTAATTAACTAATTAAAGTTGGAAGGTGGGATGGGTACTAATTCGCCGGCGGGCTGCACGGGGGTGGCCCCATTTTTGGGTTGATTTACCTCAATTCTGGGGTCTTTTCCCCCTTTCTGGGCTGATTTCTTTCCGGTTTTGGGATCTTCCCCCGTTTCGAGCCAATTTCTCTCAATTTTGGAATCTTTCTTCCTTTTTTTGAGCGGATTTCTTTCTATTTTTCCATTTCCTTTTTTTTTCTTTTTTCTTTTTCCTTTTCCTTTTCCTTTTCCTTTTCCTTTTCCTTTTCCTTTTCCTTTTCCTTTTTTTCTTTTTCCTTTTTCCCCTCTCTATCTCTGTGGCGCTCAGGATTCCACCCACGAAAACACCGGGGGGAGATTTTGGGATGAAAATCTGCTTTATTGGTGATTTCCACAGAGCAGGGGGGGGGGTTGTCCCTCCCCTTTTGTCACCTCCTGGTGTCCCCCCGTCCCCCCCGTCCCCTGCACGAGGCCTGGGCGTGTCCCCTCGTGCCAGCCCCGCCCCCAAGAGCCCCAAATCCTGGTGTGACCCCCCCCCCCAGAGTGACACGAGTGATGCCCCCCAATGTGACACTGGTGTGACCCCGGTGTGACCCCGGTGTGACCCTCAATGTGACACTGGTGTGACCCCGGTGTGACCCCCAGTGTGACCCCAATGTGACACTGGTGTGACCCCAATGTGACACCGGTGTGACCCCAATGTGACACTGGTGTGACCCCGGTGTGACCCCCGGTGTGACCCCAATGTGACACCGGTGTGACCCCGGTGTGACCCTGGTGTGACACACGTGTGACCCCGGTGTGACCCCCAATGTGACACCGGTGTGACACACGTGTGACCCCAATGTGACACCGGTGTGACCCTGGTGTGACCCCAGTGTGACCCCGGTGTGACCCCAATGTGACACTGGTGTGACCCCGGTGTGACCCCGGTGTGACCCCGGTGTGACCCCGGTGTGACCCCCGGTGTGACCCCAATGTGACACCGGTGTGACCCCGGTGTGACCCTGGTGTGACACACGTGTGACCCCGGTGTGACCCCCAATGTGACACCGGTGTGACCCCCGGTGTGACCCTGGTGTGACCCCGGTGTGACCCCCGGTGTGACCCCAATGTGACACCGGTGTGACCCCGGTGTGACCCTGGTGTGACACACGTGTGACCCCGGTGTGACCCCCAATGTGACACCGGTGTGACCCCCGGTGTGACCCCAATGTGACCCCAATGTGACACCGGTGTGACACTGGTGTGACCCCTGGTGAGACCCCCGGTGTGACCCCCGGTGTGACCCCGGTGTGACCCCAGTGTGACCCCAATGTGACCCCAGTGTGACCCCCGGTGTGACCCCGGTGTGACCCCCGGTGTGACCCCGGTGTGACCCCAATGTGACCCCGGTGTGACCCCCGGTGTGACCCCGGTGTGACCCCAATGTGACACTGGTGTGACCCCCCCCCGGTGTGACCCCGGTGTGACCCCCGGTGTGACCCCGGTGTGACCCCAATGTGACACTGGTGTGACCCCGGTGTGACCCCGCCGGTGTGACACGAGCCCCTCGAGTGTCCCCAGTCCCCGTGTGAGTCCCTGGTGTGTCCTCGTGTCACACGAGTCACCCGTGCGAGCCCGTCCTCGTTCGTGTCCTTGTGTCACCTCATGTCACCTCACGTGACAACTCATGTCACCCGTGCGAGCCCGATGTCACCCCGTGGGTGACGACAGCGACACAGGACGCGCGCCGTGACCCCGTGTGACCCTTTGTCACCCCGTGTCACCGTGTGTCACCGCGGTGGTGACAGCAGGGACACAGGACGCGCGCCGTGACCCCGTGTGACCCCGTGTGACCCCGTGTGACCCCGTGTGACCCCGCCGTCACCGTGTCACCCTGTGGGTGACGGCAGGGACACAGGACGCGCGCCATGGCCCGCGCCAGGCTGGCGCTGAAGGCGGCCGAGATCCAGGGGTTGGTGCAGCTGGTCAGGCTGGCCAGGAGCATCAGGATGGTGAAGGCGGGACCTGGGGACACGGGGACACCTGGTGACACGCTGGGGACGCCCCAGGGCGCCCACAGGGACACGCCACCCCCGGGCTTGGGCAGGGGGGACATTTGGTGACGGAGCCCACCCCGGGGTGGGGAAAGGTCTGGGCCACCCTCCCCTGTCCCCGTGTCCCCACGTCCCCTGTCCCCGTGTCCCCTCTGTCCCCATGTCCCCACTGCTGTCCCCCATTGTCCCCACTGCTGTCCCCCATGTCCCTCTTTGCCCCGCCCATGTCCCCACTGCCATCCCTGTGCCCCCTGTCCCTGTGACCCCCACCCCTCTGTCCCCTTGTCCCCACATGCCATGTCCCCACCCCTGTCCCCACTTCCCATCCCCGTGTCCCCTGTCCCCGTGTCCCCACCACTGTCCCCGTGTCCCCTCCCCTGTCCCCACCCCTGTGTCCCCGTGTCCCCGTATCTCTCTGTCCCCATGTCCCCACGGCTGTCCCCCCCATCCCTCTGTTCCCACATGTCCCCTGTGTCCCCTGCCCCCCGCTGTCCCCATGTCCCCTGTCCCTGTGTCCCCCTGTCCCCCATGTCCCCCCCATGTCCCCATGTCCCCCCTGTGTCCCCACGTTCCCCCGGTGTCCCCGTGTCCCCCCTCACCTTCCCGTGGCACCCGGGGGTCCCACATGGCCCACAGCTGGGGGGCGCAGAAGAGGGGGCTCCCCGTGACCCCATGTCCCCTGTCCCCCTGTCCCGGTGCCCCATGTCCCCCCGATGTCCCCACGTCCCCCCGGTGTCCCCATGTCCCCTGTCCTGGTGTCCCCATGTCCCCCGTGTCCCCATGTCCCCCCTGTGTCCCCCTGTCCCCCCGATGTCCCCATGTTCCCCCGGTGTCCCCATGTCCCCTGTCCTGGTGTCCCTCTGTCCCCCGTGTCCCCCCGATGTCCCCGTGTCCCCATGTCCCCCGTGTCCCCATGTCCCCCCGGTGTCCCCACGTCCCCCCGGTGTCCCCGTGTCCCCATGTCCCCCGTGTCCCCATGTCCCCCCCGTGTCCCCATGTCCCCCCTGTGTCCCCATGTCCCCCGATGTCCCCATGTCCCCTGTCCTGGTGTCCCTCTGTCCCCCGTGTCCCCCCGATGTCCCCGTGTCCCCATGTCCCCCGTGTCCCCATGTCCCCTGTCCTGGTGTCCCTCTGTCCCCTGTGTCCCCCCGATGTCCCCATGTCCCCCCGGTGTCCCCACGTCCCCCCAGTGTCCCCGTGTCCCCACGTCCCCCCGGTGTCCCCATGTCCCCTGTCCCCCTGTCCTGGTGTCCCCGTGTCCCCCGTGTCCCCACGTCCCCCCGGTGTCCCCGTGTCCCCCCGGTGTCCCCGTGTCCCCCCTCACCTTCCCGCGGCGCCCGGGGGTCCCACACGGCCCACAGCTGGGCGCAGAAGAAGGGGCTCCAGCAGAGCACGAAGACGCCCAGCACCACCACGGCCATGCGGTGACTCTTGGCGCGGGCCCGGCTGAGCCCCCCGGTGTCGCCGGCGGGACCCCCGGGCCGTCCCCGGGACCCGCGGAGCGCCCTGGTGACGGCCACCTGCAGCGCGGCCAGCAGCACGGCCGGGGCCACCAGCACGGCCAGCGCCACCCAGGTGACATAGGCGCGGGCGCCCCAGGGCTGAGCGAAGGTGGCCCAGCAGTCGCTCTCGCCCGGGGCCACCTCGCGCTGCCCGAAGATGCCGACCTGGGGCAGCCCGAAGAGCAGCGACAGCGCCCAGGCCGTGGCCAGCGCGTCCCAGCGCCGCCGGGCCCGGGCCAGGACCGAGCGGGTCCGGGCCAGGACAGAGCGAGCCCGGCCCGCGGCCACCCGGCACCAGCCCCTGGTGGCCCCGGACCCAGCTGCGGTGGTCCCAGACCCTCCCGTGGTGACTTGTGATACCCCCGTGGTGGTCCCATCCCTCCCCGTGGTGGCCCCAGACCCAGCTGGGGTGGTCCCAGACCCTCCCGTGGTGACTTGTGACACCCCCGTGGTGGTCCCATCCCTCCCCGTGGTGGCCCCAAAGCTCTCTGTGGTGGTCCCAGACCCTCCCGTGGTGGCTGGTGACGCCCCCGTGGTGGCTCGCGACACTCTTGTGGTGGCCCCGGTCCACTCTGTGGTGGCCCCAATCGGCGCCCTGGTGGTCCCAGCCCTCCCCGTGGTGGCCCCGGAGGTCTCTGTGGTGGCCCCGGTCCCCTCCGGTGTGGCCCCAGACCCCCCCAGGGTGGCCTGTGACACTCTCGTGGTGGCCTCAACCCTTCTCGTGGTGGCCCCAGACCCCTCTGTGACAGCCCCAGAGTCCCCCACGGTGGCCTGTGACACTCCCGGGGTGGCCCCAGCCCTCCCCATAGTGGCCCAGGACCCCCCCAGGGTGGCCCGTGACAAGGACCTTGTGGGCATCAAGGGTGACAAGGGGGGTGATGGGGACACTGGGGACACACGGAGGGACACTGGGGTGGCATTGGGGCTTGGGGACACATGGAGGGACACTGGGGTGGCATTGGGGCTTGGGGACATCGGGGACACACGGTGGGACATCGGGGTGGCATTGGGGCTTGGGGACACACGGAGGGACACTGGGGTGGCATTGGGGCTTGGGGACATCGGGGACACACGGTGGGACATCGGGGTGCCGTTGGGGCTTGGTGGCACATGGAGGGACACCGGGGTGCCGTTGGGACTTGGGGACACTGGGGTGACACAGGTGTCCGGGGGGCACGGAGGGGAGGTGGCAGTCGCGCTGTCCCCGCTGTCCCCGCGCTGTCCCCAGCCCTCGGCGGGTTCCCACGTGCCATCCCAGGTGTCCCTGCGTCCCCGCGCGCTGTCCCCGCTGCCGTCCCTGTGTCCCCACCCCCAGCACCCCGAGTGTCCCCCTGTGCCCCTCCGAGTGTCCCCGCTGTCCCCAAGTCCTTGTCCCCAGCACCCGGAGGGTCCCCGCGTGTCCCCGTGTCCCCGTGCCCCATCTCTGGTGTCCCCGCTGTCCCCGAGCCCCCTCCGGTGCCACCCCCAGCACCCGGAGTGTCCCCGTGTCCCCCCCTGGGTGTCCCCGTGTCCCCGCACCTCACCCCCGGTGTCCCCCTGTCCTCCAGTTTGTCCCCATGTCCCTCCCTGGGTGTCCCCAGTGTCCCCGTGTCCCCCAACTTGTCCCCGTGTCCCACCCTGGGTGTCCCCAGTTTGTCCTGGAGTCCCACCCTGGATGTCCCCACCTTGTCCCCGTGTCCCACCCTGGCTGTCCCCAGTGCCCCCCTGTCCCTCAGCTTGTCCCCATGTCCCTCCCTGGTTGTCCCCACCTTGTCCCCGTGTCCCACCGTGGGTGTCCCCAGTGTCCCCGTGTCCCCCAATTTGTCCCGGTGTCCCACCCCGGGTGTCCCCACCTTGTCCCCCTGTCCCTCCCCGGGTGTCCCCACCTTGTCTCCCTGTCCCACCCTGGATGTCCCCATGTCCCCGTGTCCCACCCTGGGTGTCCCCAATTTGTCCTGGTGTCCCTCTCTGGTTGTCCCCGTGTCCCCCTGTCCCTCCCCGGGTGTCCCCACCTTGTCCCCGTGTCCCACCCTGGCTGTCCCCAGTGTCCCCGTGTCCCCCAGTTTGTCCCCCTGTCCCACCCCGCGTGTCCCCACCTCGTCCCCGTGTCCCACCCTGGATGTCCCCAGTTTGTCCCCATGTCCCACCCCGGGTGTCCCCACCTCGTCCCCCTGTCCCACCCCGCGTGTCCCCCAGCCCCCCAGCCCGTCCCCTCGGCCCCGCCCGCGCGTCCCCCCTGGCCCACCTCCACCGCCGCCGCCCCGTGTCCCCGGAGCCCCCCCGCGCCGTGCCCAGGGGGCGGCAGATGGCGCGCTGCCGGTCCCAGGCCATGGCCACGGCCACGTAGGCGGAGGCGAACATGGCCACGCCCTGCAGGTACTTGGTGAGGCGGCAGAGCGCGTCGGGGCCCCGGAAGCGATCGGTGACGTCCCAGAGCAGCTGCGGCAGCACCTGCCCCGCCGCCGCCGCCAGGTCCGCCAGGCTCAGGTGCCGCAGGTAACGCCGCAGCGGCCGCGCCGGGCGGGCCGGGGGCTGCCCCGGGCCCCGGGGGGCTCCGGCCGGGGGGCGCAGCGCCAGCAGAACCAGCACGTTACCCGTCACGGCCAGCGACAGCAGCAGGGACAGCACGGCCACCTCGGCCAGCGCCAGCCGGGGGTCCCGGGGCGGGGACGGCGTGCCCGGGGGGGGCGCCTGGGGGGACAGGGGGAAATGGGGGGGAAATGGGTCTGGGGGCTCGGGGGACCCAGCAGGGACAGCACGGCCACCTCGGCCAGCGCCAGACGGGGGTCCCGGGGCGGGGACGGCGTGCCCGGGGGGGGCGCCTGGGGGGACAGGGGGATGAGGCTGGGGGCGTCATGGGGGGGGGATGGGGGTCACAGGGAGAAAATGGGGTTGGGGGGACATGGGGGGAAATGGGGAGAATGGGGCTGGGGGCGTCATGGGGAAAAATAGGGGTCACAGGGGGGAAATGGGGAGAATGGGGCTGGGGGCGTCATGGGGAAAAATAGGGGTCACAGGGGGGAAATGGGGAGAATGGGGCTGGGGGCGTCATGGGGGGAATGGGGATGGGGGGAAATGGGGGGCATGGAGGTCACAGGGGGAAATGGGAATGGGGCTGGGGGGAAATGGGGCTGGGGGCGTCATGGGGGTAATGGGGGTCACAGGGGGGAAATGGGGCTGGGGGCGTCATGGGGGGAAGATGGGGTCTGTGGTGTAAATGGGGTCTGTAAGGAGGGAAATGGGGCTGGGAGTGTCACAGGTATAAATGGCATCTGTGGGGAGAGGGGAAATGGGGCTGGGGGCGTCATGGGGGAGATGGGGGAGAGGGGAGATGGGGATAGGTGGGGGGTCATGGGGAAAATGGGTCTGGGGGTGTCATGGGGGGAAAACGAGGTCTGGGTGTAAATGGGGTCTGTGGGGAGAGGGGAAATGGGTCTGGGGGCGTCATGGGGGGGGAATGGGGTCTGTGGGGTAAATGGGGTCCTGGGGGGGAACTGGGGTCACAGAGGGGAAATGGGTCTGGGGGTCACAAGAGGGATATGGGGATGGAGGACAAGAGGAAATGGGTCTGGGGGTGTCACAGGGGTGAAATGGGGCTGGAGGACACAGGGGAGGGAAATGGGGCTGGGGGCGTCACGGGGGTTAAATGGGGTCTGTGGGGAAATGGGGCTGGGGGCGTCGGGGGGGGCGTCAAGGGGGTTTAGGAGTGCCCGGGGGGGTCGGGGGGGATCCCAGGGGGGTAAATGGAGTCTGGGGGCTCCGGGGGGGGGCAGGGGGTGCCGGGGGGGTTAAAGGGGGTCTGGGGGCTCCGGGGGGGGTCGGGGGGTCAGGGAGGGGTTAAAGGGGGTCTGGGGGCTCCGGCGGGGGTCGGGGGGTCAGGGAGGGGTTAAAGGGGGTCGGGGGGTCAGGGAAGGGTTAAAGGGGGTCGGTGGGCTCCGGGGGGGGTCGGGGGGTCAGGGAAGGGTTAAAGGGGGTCGGGGGGCTCCGGGGGGGCGGGGGGGGTGATCCGGGTGGGGGGAGGGGTGGGAATTTTCCCAGGATTGGGACCCCCTCCCCTCCCCCCCCGGTACCTCCATGTGAATTTTGGGGTCCCTCTTGCGGCGGGGGGAGGGGCGCGGGGGGGGGTCCCCTCTCCGGCACCAGTTTCGCCTGTACTGGTGTGACTGGGAAAAACCCCGGGGATGAACTGGGCGGACTGGGAGTGACGTCACCGCCGCTGCGGGGGGTCCCCGGACGGGGGCGGGAGGAAATAATTAATAATTAAAAATTTAAAAAAAAAAAAAAAAAATTTCCATCCTCATTCCCCAAAATCTTGATAAGGGCGGGAAAAGCGCCCCTCCCCCACCCCCCGAGGGGCTCGAAGGGGGGAGGGGGAGGGGCAAACCCTGGGGCTCCATCCCATAATAATCCCATAACGGGTGATGGTGCGGAACTGGGAGCACTGGGAGGGAACTGGGAGGGGCCGGGGGGGGAGGGGGCACTCAGGAATTTGGGGGGGGGACCCCTCCCCAAAAATAACGACGGACACAGCGCAAGCCCCGTGAACTGGGATGGACTGGGATGGACTGGGAGACACTGGGAGGGGAAACTGGGATGGACTGGGAGCGCTGGGGGCTGGGGGCGGGGTCAGAGTGGGGGCGGGGCCATCCCTGACCTCTGTCTGACCCCGCCCCTCTCACCTCTCAGCCAGTGGGGGGGACTGGGATGAACTGGGACAGACTGGGATAAACTGGGAGCACTGGGAGGGGTCGGTGTGGGGGAGGGGCTCTCCGTGACCCCTGTATGACCCCCCGCCCCTCCCCCACAGGCACTGGAAGGGAATAAATGGGACTGGGAGCACTGGGATGGACTGGGAGCACTGGGATGGACTGGGAGCACTGATGGGTGGGGGCGTGTCTCTCCCTGACCCCGCCCCTCTTCCCCCTCAGCCAATGGGAGGCCGGGGGCGCGCGCGGCCTGCGGGGGGCGCTGTGCGGGTTCCTGCAGCTCCTGGGGCTGGTGCTGGAAACCATCGAGAGCTTCGGGGGGGCGGGGCCGGCGGAGGACACGCCCCCTCGGCCGGGACACGCCCCCGCGGCAATAAAGCCCCGCCCCCACAGTTAAACTCGGTCTGGGATTGGTTTGATTGGGGGGGGAGAGCAGCAGGGGAGGGGTGGACGCGCCCCCTCAGTCACGCCCCTGACACACCGCCTTTAGCCCCGCCCCATCTCAGTAAAGCCACGCCCCCACACCTGAACTTGGTTTTCTTGGGGCCACGCCCCTCGGTCGCGCCCCCTTTGGCCCCCGCCCCCTCAGCCATTAAGTCCCGCCCCCCACGCCTGAACTTGGTCTGGGATTTGGGGGGAGGGGCAGGAAAGGGCTGGACACGCCCCTCTTGCCACGCCCCCTCCAGAACGCCCCACATTGTCACGCCCCCTCAGCCCCGCCCGTCTGAGTAAAGCCACGCCCCCACACGTGAACTCGGATTGTTTTTATTGGTGGGGAGGGGAAAGTTGGGGGAAGGGGGGAGGGGCGGGCCCAGCCCTCTCCCCACCCTGGGGGGGTCTCCGGGTCCTTCGGCTTCAGCGGATCTGGGGGGGGGAGGGGAGAGGTGAGGAAGGGGCCCCTCCCTCCCCTCTTGGCCACGCCCCCACCCACAGCCCCGCCCCCATGTTTTGCCCCTTCTTTCTCACCCTTCTCCCACTCGGCCCCTCCCCCAATTCGGCCCCTCCCCCATTTTCCACCCCTCCCCCACTTCATGCCCCTCCCCATCTCACAGCCCCTCCCCTTTTGCCACGCCCCCTTTACGCCTCGCCTCCATTTTGGCCCCTCCCCTTTTTGGCCCCTCCCTCCCAGCCTCAGCCCCACCCCCGGGGGAATTTTGGGGGCCAATTTGGGATAATTTGGGGCATTTTGGGGCATTTTAGGATAATTTTGGGGGTGATTTTTGGGGTGATTTCAGGGATATTTTTGGGGATAATTTGGGGCATTTTGGGGCATTTTAGGATAATTTTGGGGTGATTTCAGGGATATTTTGGGGATAATTTGGTGCATTTTGGGTCGTTTTAGGATAATTTTGGGGGTGATTTTTGGGGTGATTTCAGGGATATTTTGGGGATAATTTGGGGCATTTTGGGGCATTTTAGGATAATTTTGGGGTGATTTTGGGGGGTGATTTCAGGGATATTTTGGGGATAATTTCGGGGATTTTGGGGCCCCCTCGCCGTGGACCTGTCCCAGCGTTGTCTCGGGGATATTTTGGAATATTTGGGAGATATTTTGGGATGATTTCAGGGATATTTTGGGGACATCTCAGTGGTTGTTTTGGGGCGATTTCAGGGATATTTTGGGGCTGATTTTGGGGATAATTTAAGGATATTTCAGGGGTAATTTTGGGGCGATTTCAGGGATATTTCAGGGTGATTTTGGGGATAACTCAGGGATATTTCAGGGGTAATTTTGGGGCGATTTCAGGGATATTTTGGGCTGATTTTGGGGATAATTTAAGGATATTTCAGGGTAATTTTGGGGCGATTTCAGGGATATTTTGGGCTGATTTTGGGGATAATTTAAGGATATTTCAGGGGTAATTTTGGGGCGATTCCAGGGATATTTTGGGCTGATTTTGGGGATAATTCAGGGATATTTCAGGGGTAATTTTGGGGTGATTTCAGGGATATTTTGGGCTGATTTTGGGGATAACTTAAGGATATTTCAGGGGTAATTTTGGTGGCGATTTTCAGGGATATTTCAGGGTGATTTTGGGGATAACTCAGGGATATTTCAGGGTGATTTTGGGGCGATTCCAGGATATTTTGGGGATAACTCAGGGATATTTTGAGGATATTTCGGGGCAATTTCGGGCGGTTCGGGGCCCCCCACTGACCGTGTACTTGTCCCAGCGTTTCTCGGGGTCGAAGGGCTCCCAGCGGCTGGCCGGGAAGATGTGTTTTGTTCTTCTCGTACCACGAGCGCAGCACCACCTTCCCCGCGTGCGACTGCGACGTCACGCGTGACGTCACACACCCGCGGGTGACGTCATCGGTGGGGGAGGGTGACGTCGTCAGTGGGGAGCAGCGTCGTGGTCAGTGGGGGGTGACGTCACCCATCGGAGAGCGATGTCATCCATCGGGGTGTGACGTCATCGATTGGGGGAGGTGGTGGTCGGAGGGGTGATGTCATCGAGTGACGTCGTTGAAGAGTGACGTCATCGATTGGGGTGTGATGCCATCGATGGGGAGAAATTGATTGGAGAGTGACGTCATCCATTGGGGTGTGACGTCATCGATTGGAGAGTGATGTGACAGGGAAGTGACGTCAGTGGTTGGGGCAGTGATGTCATCACCCAGAGTGGAGGGATGACGTCACTGCACAGGTGTGACAGCAGCAGCAGCGATGACGTCACCGTGGAGGGACGACATTAACAGGAGACGGGGGATGTGGGAGGGCGATGACGTCATCGGTGAGAGATGACATCATTAACGGGGAACGACATCAGCAACGAGAGTGATGTCATCAATAAAAGCATGATGTCATTGGAGGGGTGTCAGTGACATCACCAAAGGAGGGGCGCGGGGCAGTGACGTCACAGGTGACGTCAGCATGTTATGACATCACCAGTGGGGGAAACTGGGATGGACTGGGCGGGGCTGCGGTGGGCGGGGCCTGTACTGGTCTATACTGGTCCGTACCTCGTCCTTCTCCACGGTGGCGTCGCTCAGCAGCCGAACGTCGTCGTGGACGTCGAAGTTGAACAGGGGCCCTGGGGGGAGGGGCCAGGTGACGTCACGATGATGTCATACCCCCCTCAATGGTGTCACAATCCCCGTTGATGACGTCACAGCCCTGGATTATGGCATCACGGCCCCATTGGTGATGCCACAGCGCCCCCGCGGTGACGTCACGCCCCCGTTGATGACGCCACAGCACCCAGTGATAACGTCACAATCCCCAACTGATGATGTCACAGCCAATTGATGACGTCATCACTCCGATTATGACTTTGCAGCCCCCATTGGTGACATCACAGCCCCATTTATGACATCACAACCCCGGCAACGACATCACAGCCCCCCCCCAGTGATTTCATCACAACCCCTTTGATGACGTCACAGCCCGCACCGATGACGTCACTCACCCTCGCTCTTCCCGCGGGCCTTGGTGACGATGAAGTCGTAGAAGCTGTGGTGCTGCGGGGGAGGGGCGGGGGAGGGTCAGTGTGGGAGGGGCCCTGGGCTGGGGGAGGGGGCGGAGGGCGGGGTCAGGGCAAGGATGGGGCGTGGCCAGGGCAGGTGGGGCGGGGTAGGGTGTGGCTGAGGGGGCGTGGCCAGGGCCAGGCAGGGCTGAGCAGCCAGGTCGTGGTGGGGGGTGTGGCTAAGGGGGCGGGGTCAGGGCTAAAGGGGCGTTTCCATGACAGGAGGGGGCAGGGTCAGGGCTCAGGGGTGTGTGTCCCAGGGGTAGAGGGGGGCGTGGCCAGGGTCCAGAGGGGCGTGGCTCACGTGGGGGATGATCAGATCCTCCTTGATGTACATGAGCTGCTCCACCCCCGCCGAGCTGGGGGCAACAACAGCGTGTCAGGGACCCCGAAAACGCCCCAAAAATACACCTGGGACCCCCAAAAACACACCTGGGACCCAAAAATACACCTGGGACCCCCAAAAACACACCTGGGACCCCCAAAAACACACCTGGGACCCCAAAAATACACCTGGACCCCAAAAAATACACCTGGGACCCCAAAAAATACACCTGGGACCCTAAAAACACACCTGGGACCCCAAAAAAATACACCTGGGACCCCCAAAAATACACCTGGACCCCAAAAACACACCTGAGGCCCCAAAAATACACCCGGAACCCCCAAAAACACACCTGGGACCCCCAAAAACACCCCAAAACTCCCCCGGGGGACCACCCAAAACCAGCCCTGGGACCCAAAAATACACCTGGGACCTCCCAAACCCTCTCAGGGATCCCCAAATCCCCCCCAGATCTCCTCCAAAGCCCCCCAGGACCCCCCAGATCCCCTCTGAGACCCCCAAACTCCCTCTGGGACCCCCAGGACCCCCCCAGGACCCCCCAGGACCCCCCCAGGGCCCCCCAGGACCCCCCAGACCCCCCAAAGTCCCCCCAGGACCCCCCAGCCCCACCGGAGCTCGCTGAAGTCCTTGCGCAGGATCTCGAGCGCCTTCTGCAGGAATTGCTGCATCGTGTTCCCTTCTTCATCTGGGGAGGCGAAAACGGGGCCCAGGGGACCCCAAAGCTCAGCCGGGGAGCCCCAAATCCCCTCTGGACCCCCTAAAACCCAGCAGGGACCCCAAAAAAACCTCTTTGGACCCCCAAATCCCTCCAAGGACCCCTCAAATCCCCTCTAGGACCCCCGAAATCGTCTTTGGGATCCCCTAAAACCCACCAGGGACCCCGAAAAACCTCTTTGGGACCCCTCAAATCCCCCAGGGACCCCAGAAAGCCCCTTGGACCCCCCCAAACTCCCCCAGCACTTCCCAAACCTCTCCTGGGATCCCCCAAATTCCCTTAAGACCCCCCAGGGATCTCCCCAGCCCACCAGGGACCCCCCAAATACCCTCTGGAACCCTCCAAACCCGCTCTGAGACCACCCAAACCCCCCTAGGACCCCCCAAATCCCCCCAAGGAGACCCCAAAAACCTCCCTCCTGGGACCCCCCAAACTCACCTGAGACAACCCCAAATTCCCCCTGGGATCCCCCAAAACCCCTCTGGGACCCCCCAAATGCCACCAAGGACCCCAAAAATCCTCTTTGGGACCCCCGAATCTAGCCCAAATCTTCCCTGGGACCCCCAAATTCCCCCAGGGACCCCCCAAGCCCCACACTTGACGGTGCGCCGGTGCCCGGAGCCGTCCCAGTAGCTGAAGGTGATCTCGATCTCTCGTCTGGGGGGGGCAGAGGGGTCAGCACCCCGAAAACCAGCCCAAAAACACCCCCAAAGTCAGCCCCAAAAAATGGCCCAAAATCACCCCAAAACACCCCAAAAATTACCCCCAAATCGCCCCAAAAAATGGCCCAAAATCACCCCAAAAATGGCCCCAAAATCACCCCAAAACACCCCCAAAATTACCCCAAAATTTGCCCCCAAAAATAGCCCAAAGTCGCCCCAAAAATGGCCCCAAAAAATAGCCCAAAACGCCCAAAAAACGGCTGCAAAAATGGCCCCAAAGACCCCAAAAATAGCCCCAAATCACCCCAAAATCAGCCCCAAATTACCTCAAAGTCATCCCAAAATGACTCCAAAACACACCCAGAGACCCCAAAAATCACCCCGAAATCGGCCCCAAAAATGGTCCCAAAACACCCCAAAATGGTCCCAAAATTTGCCCCAAAAATAGCCCAAAGTCACCCCAAAAATGGCCCCAAAAATGGCCCCAAAAAATGGCTGCAAAAATGGTCCCAAAATCACCCCAAAAACGGCTGCAAAAAGGGCCCCAAGGACCCCAAAAATAGCCCAAATCACACCAAAAATGCCCTCAAATCACCCCCAAACACCCCAAAAGTTACCCCCAAAATTGCCCCAAAAATAGCCCAAAATCACCCCAAAAATGGCCCAAAATCACCCAAAAATGGCCCCAAAAAATGGCCCCAAAAATGGCCCCAAAGACCCCAAAAATAGCCCCAAATCACCCCAAAATCATCCCAAAAATCGCCCCAAATTACCTCAAAGTCATCCCAAAATCACCCCAAAACACACCCAGAGACCCCAAAATCGCCCTGAAATCAGCCCCAAACAAGGTCCCAAAACAGCCCCAAAATGCCCCACAAAACTGCCCCAAGAATTACCCTAAAAATTCCCAAAATCACCCCAAAAATGCCCCAAAAATCACCCCCAAAATAGCCCAAAAATCACCTCAAAATCAGCCCCAAAACCAGCCCAAAACCACCTCCAAAATTCATCCCAAAATCACCCCCAAAAATTCCCAAAAACACCCAAAAAATCACCTCAAAATCAGCCCCAAAAATAGCCCAAAACCACCCCACAAATTCATCCCAAAATCACCCCAAAAACAGCCCCAAAACTGACCCAGGATCTCCAAAAACGGCCCCAAAAACCTTATCCAGGGACCCCCAAACCCCCCGAAACAGACCCAGGACCCCAAAACCCACCCAGGGACCCTCCAAAAGTGACCCAGGACCCCCAAAACCTCCCAAATCCCCCAAATCCCCCCAAATTCCTCCCAAATCCCCCTAAAACCTCCCAAAATCCCCCAAAATCTTCCCAAAATCCCCCCAAATTCACCTAAAACCCCCAAATCCCCCCAAATCCCTCCTCACTTTTGATCTTCTCCTGCTTGGCCTCCCACTCCTGCCTGAGCTCCTTCCCGCAGCCGGTTCTCCTCCTCCTGGGGGGCACCGTGAGAACCCCAAAAACCAGCCAAAACCACCCCAAAAACAGCCAAAACCACCCCCAAAACCAGCCAAAAATACCCCAAAACAGCCAAAACCACCCCAAAACCGCCAAAAACACCCCAAAACCGCCAAAACCACCCCAAAATACACCAAAATAACCCAAAATACACCAAAAACACCCCAAAATACACCAAAACCACCCCAAAACCGCCAAAACCACCCCAAAATACACCAAAATAACCCAAAATACACCAAAACCCCCGAAAATACACCAAAAACACCCCAAAACCGCCAAAACCACCCCAAAATACACCAAATAACCCAAAATACACCAAAACCACCCGAAAATACACCAAAAACCACCCCAAACACGCCCAAAACCACCCCAACACACACCAAAAACACCCCACAAACAGCCAAAACACCCCAAAATACACCAAAATAACCCAAAATACACCACAAACCACCCCAAAACCAGCCCTAAACCACCCTAAAAAGAGCCAAAACCACCCGAAAATGCACCTAAAACGCCCCAACATACACCAAAATAACCCAAAATACATCAAAACCACCCGAAAACAGCCAAATCACCCCAACATACACCGAAACCACCCCGAACAGCCAAAAACACCCCAAAACAGCCAAAAACCCCCAACATACACCAAAAACACCCCAAAAACCAGCCCACACCACCCCCAAATACACCAAAATCAGCCAAAACCACCCCAAAAACAGCCAAAAACACCCCAAACACACCAAAATACACCAAAAA